>NW_027269261.1:110939380-111221880 GCF_023055355.1 Agelaius tricolor | reverse complement strand
ATTGTGCCTATAAATAGTTTATCCAGAAGCCTCCTGTCTTTGCCACCCTCCTCCTCCAGCACTCCCATCCACTTGCCTGGCTGAGCTCAGTGCTGACAGACATTAAGCACTGTCATCTGAGTTGACAATAAAACCCAGCAGACCTGGATTCTCACCCCTCTTATTTTGTAGGGAATATCGATATTGTCATATTTCAGCATCCCTGGGAAAGGTCGTGTTTTTTCGGAATGAGCTCCAAAAAGTCCTGCAACACAAGGTGGTGTCATTAACACTAATTTCTGACAGACATTCTCTTTGGGGCATCCTAGAGATACAATTCATGGAATTTCTGCTTGCCTGGATCCAGAGGAAATCCCTAAACTCTATTATACCATCACCCCAAGCCAACCCCCAACCAAGATGTTAAGAGAGGCTCTTAGGAATCATGACCATTATTTAATAAATAATCTTATGATCCTTTGCAAGTTGTGAGTGCAGTCAGAATGGTGATATGGGATAAGATTAATCTCTTCTAACTTTAAATACCTACAATTCAGATACGTTGTCTGAACTAGCCATCTTAACTTCTTGCATAGTTGATTGAGAGATGGAGCACCCCAAGGAGATCCCAAAGGTGGGATGACTCAGATGACACATTGACTTATCTCTTTTTATGAACCAGAGACAGAGAAGCATCAATGAGGCACTCATAGGCAGATAAAATGTGGAGAATTAACTTTCCATTCACGTTTGTCTGCCAATTTTAATTTTTTTAAATGATACTAACATTAATCCTGAAAAATTCCATCCAACTACATTTTTCATAGAATTATTAAAGCCTACTTTCAGAATCAAAATAATGTCACTTTGGAGAAGATAAAGGCTGTAAAAGCTTTATCAAACAGTAAAACAACTTTTGCAATTTAAAGGAGGAATGCTTGGAACATGAAGGGAGATTTTGTTTTGTTTTGTTTTGTTTTGTTTTAATTTAGGCAGTGCTTTTACAAGGCTTTTTCTTTCTGTTTTCTGATTCTTCTCTCAGATGGCAACTTGGCCTGTCAGTTTTGTGTCACTGCTTGTTTATGCCATAAATGTCATTTGGAATGACAACACTAGGAAAAGGTCAGGGCTATTACTAAACAAGCTTACCCCCTGGAGCCTAATACAGTCAAGACACTGTGATTCAACTGCTGGGAGTGGCTGGAGAGATGGCAGCTGGGAGAAATATTTAGGTATTTTTCAGTGCTGGTCCATGGAAATCATACCTTGGGGCTCAAAATGGGACAAAGCCAAGAGCAGCCTTATGTGTTTGATTCAGGTAATGTATTCAGAGGAATTAGCAGCAAGCACCAGGATTTGAGGAGCCAGCAGAGCTGTCTGTTTCTTTTTATTAGTGCATGGATGCTAAATACTGCTCAGAGAATGAAGTTTGATCAATAAATCATCCCCTAGTTGCTGTTCTGCATTGGCTTCTTTGCCTGGACTGCTAGAAAAGGACCATGTGTTTGCCTTTTTTCTTTTCCCCCAGAGTAAAAATTCTTCAGTAAGTAGAAACACGAAGGGAAGAGGAAATCAGCTCTAGCTTAATTCTATTTGCTGTCATCTGTGGCTTAGGTAGATAACCTTGCATATAGTTGACTCCTGCTGAGGGAGGGAGTTAACTCTCTAAATAACAACAGCTACCAAGCCAGCCCAAAATTTTAATAACTGCATCAGCTGCAAGTTGATTGAGAACCACCTAAGCAGGGGGAATGTGGGGAGAGGGAGGGAATCTTTCCATAAAACATCCTCAATTAAAAATATTTCATTCACCTATATCAAGGCCATTTTTTGATGGGCTGTGTTGACATCAGGGAGTGGCTTGAGTGGGAAAGGACCTTAAGGATCATCCCATTCCAAGCCCTTGCCATGGACACCTTCCACTAAACCAGATTGCTCCAAGTCCCATCCAACCTGCCCTTGAACATTTCCAGGAATAGGATGTGGAATCAGATACCTACAATTTTTTTTTAATTTAATTTTTTTTAATCAGATGATGTTAGGTTTGTAAGAATTCCAGATTGGACACCATTTTAATAGACTCCCTAAGAATATAATTAAGCTCTATTCAATTAAGATATTCATTACTCATGTTGGAGAACCAGTGTGCCCACCATTCTTCTTTGAAGCTACGACAAAATATAGACGTTCTCATCCAAAAGAATGATCCTTGGAAAAAACATGGAAATAAAGACATTGAATACCGCTGAAATTTGTCTTGAAGCACTCACTGGCTTTCTTTTAAGTAGTGAAAGGAGAAAAACTGACAAATAAATAAGCAAACAATCTTCTCATCAAGGAATGATGAAAATGTGGAGTTGTAAATACCTGACAAGTAACTTCTGGTTGTTTGGCCACTGGAATTTTCTTTGCTATTAGAATCCCAGACAGAAGAGGAAAGTTGTCAATGAAAATATAAAGATGAGTTTGTATGCCCAAAGGTTTGTTCTAAAACTAAATATTTTGAATTGTTAGAAGACCTTGTCTTTTTCTTGACGCTTTGGTTGGTAAAATAAATCACATTTTCTATATAAAATGTACTTTTGCTGATTAACAAAAGCCAGATATAATAAAAACTGTCCCTTTCAAACTTTCAGAAGTTTTTTTCTTCTTCCCTCCTTTTCATTATTTTTTTCTACTTTAAACAAGAAAAAAATCTCCTAGTGTTTTGCATTAAACTGAGTTTCCTTTATCAGATAAAATTTTGAAAATGTGAAAATCTTGCTATTGCAGCTGAACTAGTGTTTATTTATTTTATTTTTATTTTACAAGCACTTATCTAGAAATCTTGGTACTTAATGTTCCATGAAAACAGTGCCAGAAATAAAGGTTGATCCGGCTTTATGAATCAAAACCCAAACTTGCAATTAAGAGTACAAGATCTATAAATATTGATAATCTTCCTTTATGATAAATGGAAGGAGGGAGAAGAATGAAAAATAAAAAAAAACAAAACACCAGGGGGGACTTTGTAATAATTATTATTTATTATTCCATGGTGAAAACCGGAAACATTGATGAGGGAATTCTGATTGGTCCCATCCGTGGCACAAATTTCCCAGTTTGTTTTGAGTAGGACTTTCCAGTTCTTCCCTCAGCAAGAATTCCTTCTTTTCCAATAGAGACGTGCCCATTCTTGAGGAGGGTGAGTCTTTCTGGACATTTATCTCTAGCTATTCACCCGAATTTGATAGGCCTGCAGCCCTTAAAGGGAAAGAAATCACAAGTCACAGCTGGGGATTAGAGCCAGCCCTTGCTCCCCATCACAAGTGGTGCAGCAGCTCAGCTCTGCCACGTGCCTCATCACGCCAGAAGTGCTTTACCTGTGCTTCACCCCCCTGGGTTTGCTCCCCTGCAGTCTGACTGGATTAAGAATGGAGTCAAATGCTGCTGTTGGTCTTATCAGAACAGATCTGAGCCCAACACGATGAAAACATAAGGAATCAGGATCACGGTATTTTCCCTTGGTGCTCTTGTCATAAACAATTGGTGCAGCAGGAAGAACATCAAGGGGCTGCTCTCTTACTGTGAAATATTCAGATATCCTCTTCAATTTAGGCTGCTTTGGGGAGATGACGACTGCCTAAACTCTTCAAATGCAAAGCCAGGGTGTATTTGTGAGTGGAGGCAGCTCGGCAGAAGGTCTGAGAAGCAGCACAAATCTTCATGGAGCACTGTTGAGAAGAATAGAAGGAAATTCTTTCACATTACGAGCAAAAACATCTGTCCCTTCAATGTGGCAAGATGCAAAACCCCAGCAAATGTGTCTGTTTTTATAAAAAGCATGGAACAATGGTTCCACATTACTTCAGGAGGCTGGGAGCTGTGGGAATCAACCACTGAGCTGTCCCATCTCAGCCAGCGTTGAGGGACTCAATACATTCACTTGCCTTCTCCTCCCTGCTTCTGTGCCTATAATTTCCATCTCTATGAAGCCAGGCATCAATAACAATGAAATTCATAGGGGTATATTTTGGAATGCTAAGTGATGAATTTTGCATCCAGGCAAGTAGCTTTCCATTAGAGTGAGTGGAAAGTGGAAAAGTAGGACATGAACTTGACTGTAGGTGTTGTCCTAAGGTGCTGGAGAGTTAATATGTTTACAAGAGGCTTGTACTTCACATGATCTCACAAAACAGAAAGAGTAGGCTGGAAAGAGGAGATTTGACCAGTTCACAACCCTTACAGTGCTTCATTTCCCCCATCTAAAAGAAATCTGCATGTTCTACTCCAGAAAAACATCCCATGCTTCTTCAGGATATGCTTATATCAGCCTCTGTGTGCAGAAGAAACCTTTGAAAATGGTCCTAGGGCTAATTACCAACACAGAGCCCGGCATCACAATTACTCTGTGCAAAACTGGTGCCTTTCTTTCCTGCAAAATTGCAAAATGGAGCAGCAAAGTATCTTAGGTGTGGTGGTTGGCCAACAATAAACAGAAAAACTGTAATCCTTGAAAACTAATACGGTGTAGAGGGGCTGCAGAGCAAGATGAATGGAAAGCTGTGTGATGTGTGGAGTGTTCTGAGGGAATTTTTTTTTGTTGTTGTTGTTTCAAAAGGAGTTTTTTTACCCCAGGCCAGAAGCCTTTGTGTCAGGGAGACTGTCTCATTTCTCTGCTCAAAGGCTGTCAGAGATGACTGAGATTTGAAAATGCTTTCTGATGTTGACGAGGTCAAGGGAGACAGAGCTGCCTACCATCAGTCACTGCGTCAGTGGTGGGATGGGAGAGCACGTGAGAGGGAGGATGGAAAGAAACCAGTGAAATTGTTATCTCTGGAGAACTAGATAAAACAAAATAAATAAAATAAAATAAAATACGGGAGAAAGAAGAGGCACAGGTCAAACAGCAACACCAAAGTTTATGGCATTATTATTCAGCTGGAATAAGGGAAAATATCTTGGTTCCCAACTGGGGATGTTCTGAAGAGAGGGAAACTGACTGGAGGCAAAAGATATATTAATATTACTCCACTTAATCAATACATAAAATCCTCCAATGTGTTTTTTGTACAAGCCTGCTCTGCAAAGTTAACACCTGCAGTGTTTTCTGATTCCATCTAATTGTGCTTGCCACAGTTCAGATCAGGACTGCCCAAAGCAGCCAGGAATTGAATCAGGCTGTGGAAGTGGCTGCCACAGACTGCACCCATCTTGCCCAAAAGACATTGGGCCAATGTCACTGTCACCCTTAAAGATGGACTCTCTATGTCCTACCTCTCAAAGCAGCAGCAGGAGCCTGCTTGGATCAACCTGTGACAATCCATTGAACTGCAGATTTCCAAAGGCTCTTCACAGGAGAGCCTTTCACGTGGAATGTGGCTTTCCATGGGCTGTGCTTCCCCACAGGGATATCCAGCTGGGCTGATCCCACGTAACTTTGTGTCTCAAATCCATTCAGAGGAGCAAGGATTTCTATAGGGCAGCCCATATGGCCAGCTTTAGAGAGCTGGCATTGATTTGCAGCATACCAGGACACAGTGGCATCTGGTTTTATTATTGATTTCACAAAACCATTAGATAAGGACAAAAATGGATGTTACTATTGATACCAGTGATTTACATTGGTCATTTCTTCACTGTGTTCCCCTCATAAGCAGGCAAAGGTGGAATTGCTGATCCACCTGTGTGCAGGGCAGGATGCAGAGTTTTTCTTCAAAATCTCAACGTTGAACCATTTATGGCTGTGGTGCCACAAACCTCCTCCTGTTCCATAATTCCTCACTTTGCTGTGGTCCACAGGAGATGCTTCCCACTTTTTCATGTGCTCCTTGAGTCAGAGGAAGACCATAATGATGCAGTGGGAAAAGGGAATGCAAACACAGAAAGCTAAGTGATTCAAAGGATTCTACCAGGTGATAAATATCTTGTTTTATGACCCTTTCTTGTTGTTGACACAAGGTTTAAGAAGTGAATATGTGTGACAGGTAAACATTTTGTCTTCTGTATGAGATGAAAGACATGGCAGAAGGTGTGTGGAATGGATCCATGTGTACCTGGTATCTCTGCCTGCCCAGCTGTCACTGAGCACCAAGGAGGACCACAGGACATCCAACAGCAGCACATGGATGCTCCACATCCCGGCAGCCACTCATGGCAAGAGGGAGGGCATGGCAGGGAGCAGGGTCTTGGCTCCACATGCCTGCACTCACAGCTCCACAGGGCAAATCCCACCCCACCAGAGCCAGTTCAAGACATTTCCACTCCCAGATCACATCGATAAAGACTTGTTGCAATCTCTCCTTTCCCTGATGACTACCACCCCTTCTGCCTTGTCACATCAGCTGTTGAAAGGGTGGGAATCTAACCCTGGATCAGTGAAATAATCGGATTTTAAGCAATGTTTTTTTCCAAAGACCTTTAAAATTTCATGGATCTGTCTAGATGGTCAGCCAAACACACTCTGTACAACAGAGCAGGAGGCAGCCTTCACAGATCCCAGCAGATTTGCTTTAGATGAGGAAGGAGGCTCCCTCTTACACTCTGCCTGGGCACGTGATGTGGAACCACAATTATTTCTTTATTAATAAATGTGGGGAAGAACTAGTTCCATATTAATATATTAAACAGTGCCAGGTTTCTTTCACACTGAGCCAGGTGGTGTAGGATGGCCTATGTCCATAGTACTAAACTGGACTTCCAAAACTGGGTGGCTGCATCCAAAATACCTATTGGGAATGGTCTCTGGACTGTGCCAAGTCCCAGACTGTGTCAGGATATCATCCAGACATCACATCTGGACAATTCCAATGTTTGGTCTCTATGTCCATAGTTCCTAACTCTTTGATTAGCTATTATGGATATAGACAGAATTTCAATTTTAATCCCTCCAAAGCTCATATTTATGATCTGACTAAGACTACAGAATATTCTAATTTTTTGTGGTTTTTTTTTTTCCTTTTCACTGCAATCCAGTCTCAGATCCTGAAACTGATTGCTCATTCCCATGTTTCTCCCATTGCCATCTACTCTCTTGCCTATCACCAGTTCTACCATTAAAACTATTTTATGTCATGTTGTAAACCATATCAGTGTAATGACAACAAGGGACATAAAGACAGCAGGACATGGCATTAGTCATGTGCATTGTTTGCATTAATTTGCATTAACTGTTGGCATTAATTTCTGTATTTCAAAGTGAAGACATCTCACATTAAATCTCAAGTTGGCTTCGTGATCATTATTTTATCTTAACAGTAGGAATGCAAAATAATCCGATGTATGACCTAAACTGAGGCAAATGAGGAAAGGGATATTGCATCTCTGTTGTCACCAAGGAAACAAGAAAAAAGTGACAGCTTCCACCAGCTGAGCACTCACCTCTACACCTTTAGTTCAGCTGAGGTAGCAACCTGGCACTTCCATTAGCGATGGGTAAAGTAGAAGGTATGAAAATAACAGGGGATATAAAAATATCTCTAAAACCCATGGAATAACAGGGAGGGAGAGAGAAAGGGAATAATTTATTCATTCCCATCTACTCACACAGTTGCAAGAGGGTGGGTGATTGGAAATAAGGGTGAGTGCCAGGAGAAAGTGAAATTTATTCATTCCAGGACACCCACACCTGCAGAGGTTGTTGGGTGCTACCCAGTAAAACACCACCTGGGGTAGAGCTCCTGGGAATTTCTGAGAGAGAAGCTAAAGGCGCCTTTTGAGATTTCCACTCATAAAAATCCTATTTGCTGTGTAAGAAAAGTAAACAAAGAGGAATAACTTTTAAAATAGGGAACTAATGTGAGGTTTCTAAGTCTATAATCAGCTAAAGTGTAAATTAAAAGAACACTCAGTTCACACTTCCTTTTATCTAATTAAACTCACAAATAAATAGAGTTAAATATGAATGTTTCTTTGCATCTAAATTTTCCATTTTTTCTGACTCCTTTAATTGCAACTTCAGTGGTTAAGAGATAAAGATTTACTTCTTACCTTAAAACCTCATTAAAATGACCTTAAAATATAACCCTCCTCCCTTCCTTGGGAGGAAATTTTTCTTACATGTTTTCTGCATCTACAAGCTCTGGGACTTATCTGTACTTATGAGGAAAGCAATTTTCTCCTTCTAACCAGATTTTACTCTGGAGTAAAATATATTTTATTTGGGATAGTTTTACTTTATATAGCTGCAATAAGCTTCCATCTGATTCTTTGATTTTATTTATATTTTTTTAGGTGATCTAGAAATACTGGGCCCAATCATTTTGAAATCAAGCTAATAAATACATAAAAGCTTTTCGCATAGCATTCTATTTGAAAATAAAATAAAAATTTAAAAAAGCAGCATCAGAGAAAGTGAATCTCCAGCAGCAACAACGACTTGGAGTAGGTTTACAGTTCTTCAGCCTTTGCTCTAGCCCTGGAGCCTGATGGGACGCTGGTGTCCTTGGAGGAATGGTCGAAGGAATTGCTGGGGGCCAATTGCTGATTTTATCATTCAAACACAAAATTTGTTACACCACTTTATCGGTCACAGGGAAAGCAATTATAGTGTAGTTCAATTTTCCACTCAATGACTGTGCTGGGGATCAAAGTCAGTTTTTTATGATGAAGAAAGAAATGTTTTGCTATTTTTGTTATTTAAAAATAATAATAATAAAAGCTTGCATTGCCAGTAGAAGGCTGTGTTTGCCTGTGTACCTTTTTTCTTTCTGGAGATAGAGCTGATTAATTTCATTTTTCTCTTGTTAAATAATCAGGCTATTTTGTTGGTGGTTTGTTGTTTTTTGTTTTTTCTTCTCCCCTCATTGACTAAAGTCACTCCAATGTAGAAATGCAATTGTCACGCTTAAAAGCAGTACAGCATTAGAACCCTAATCACAAACACTGGAGGTGAAATAGTCTGTATGACACATTTCTTAGTATGAACAGTTTCCTTTTGGTACCTTTGGAAACAAGAAATATTCATTGTGCACTTCTTTTTTTTTTATGTCTTTAACCATATAGAATCTAATTGTGACCAAAAAAAATTAATTATCATGTTAATAAACAATCCATTTCAAAAAACAAAGACATATTTGGTGATCATACAAAAGCAAATTGGATGGACTCCCACCATGACGGATAAGTCATCCATAGAACTCTCTTTTAATCATAATTTTAATTTTGATTTTTCTAAACAGATTTTGAAAATTAGTCAGAATAGACAACAGCAGATAGAAGGAAAGTGTATTTCCTCAAATGAGAGTGTGTTAATCACACTTACACAGAGTTTTACAAATTTTAACTAGTATATCCTTCTGACTCTCCTGTACAGTAAAAATTCAAGCAGTAAGGGCAAAATGTTGTCATATCAAAGAAAATCACCTCAATTATTTCATCACATCATAATCACAGTTCAATTATTTAAACTTATTTAGTCAAATATTTTAATCACTCATTCTCAGAAAGCAAAACAGAATTTCCTGGATATTTGATTTTTTTTTCTTTGAAATGTTTTGCCACAGTCTCACTTTTTAGAGTGATAACATAAAACATCATCTTAGACCAATGCTCAATTTCTTCGGCTCACTTTTTTTTTGTTGTTGTTGTTGCTGTAAAATTGCCTCTTTCTTTCTATCAAAATCAGATTTGCCCTTGCTAGAAGTAGTCTCTGTCCAGGAGCATGTGCTACTATTTCTCACAAGTGTTGGCTTTGTGACCTATCAGTGAAACTTCTCATATTATTCAAGTTAGCAAATGCTTAAGTTCTTCATTATGATCAACTTCAACATAAAGAGCAATACCTAAGAAAAAAATATATTTTTTGGTTTTTTTGTTGGTTGATTGGTTTGGAGTTTTTTTGTGGGGTTTTTGGGTTTGTTTTCTTTTAAGTCTTATAATACTTCCATCATTGCTGTCGTTTGTAGGTGAGGATGGCTTATAAGCACACAGCCTTCACCAAACTGGGTTTTTCCATGAAGATGTTGGGAAAAGTTTGTAGTTTATCTTCTATTAAGTTCTATCTGAGCTTCTTTATTATGGTTTTTGAAACTTTTGGTAGTCACTGTTCAGACAAGAGATGGTGAACTGAGCTGGAGGGGAAAATTTAAAATGGTAACTCTCCCACCTCCAAAACTGTTGGGAATTGTTGAAAACTTCTACTTGCCTTTTGGAATGTTTTTTCTTATTTTTCTTCAAAATGTCATATATATTTATTCACCCCATCCTTAGAGTTTTAATCAACATAAATTATAAAAACATCAATATCTTAAGGTGTGTTGGTCTGTGGGTGTTAAAGAATTTCTGCTCCTTTAAAAAGAATTCCATCATAGAATCATTAGGGTTGGAAAAGACCTCAAAGATCATTGAGTCCAACCATTAACCCAGCACTGTCAAGCCCACACTGAACTGTGTCCACAAGGGCCACATCCACATGTTTTTTGAATACTTACAGAGAATTTTTAAAAGGAGAGGAGAAGGAGAAAGAAAAGAAGAGGAAAAAAAACCGAAAAATGAAAGGGAAAAGAAAAAGAAAAGGAAAGGGAAAGGAAAAGCAAATAATGAAAGTGAAAAAAGGGAAAAGAAAAAGAAAGAAAAAGAAAAAGAAAAAGAAAAAGAAAAAGAAAAAGAAAAAGAAAAAGAAAAAGAAAAAGAAAAAGAAAAAGAAAAAAAGAAAAAGAGAAATTAAATCTCAGGGGGTTAAGTTTGACCTTCAAGCAATACAGCTCTGTTTGAAACACCTTCTGCTTCAAAATATTAGCTTTGAGTTAATGCTTGACAATTCCAGCTCCTGTAACAGCACAGAAAAACTCATTCGCAGGCACTGTTTGAAAAACCCAATTTTATTTAATATATTTGCCTGCTTATAGTAAAAGAAAAATAAAAAAATCATTACTTTGTCCTCCCCAGCTATAAAAGCAACCAGACAGCTCCACTCTGACAAATTCAAATTAGTGAACGGTTTCTCCCACTTGGGAGGCTGCAGCCCTGGCCTGTGGTCAGAGATAAATTTTTCAGTGAACCTGTACTTAAAGTGATGAAGGGAAACCTCCCAATTTGCTCATTCACAAGTAATCTGATAGCAAAGCAGGGTTGCTTTTTTGTTCATGCACAAAGCTGTGATGAAGGGAAGGTGGGACAGGGTAGGGAAGGGAAGAGGTTGGGGGTGAGGAGTCCTCAGCTGGGGAGAGTGGCACCAGGCTCACCCCCCTGGCTGCAGGTAAATGCTACAGAGTCTGTTAGTCTACATCTCATAAATAATTTTTGGATGATTCCCAAAAAACATGATGAAATTAGGCTCACTGCAACAGGAAGGAAAAGGTAAATATATCCTTAACTCAGCAATAACCATCAAGTGCCAGAAACTCACTGCACTATCTTTTCAATTCCTTGACTTCCTTCTCCTGTTTTCTAATTTTGTGACTGTTTCTCTCATTCAAGATTTTTTTTTTAAAGAAAATACCAATCTCTCAAAGATCTGAGTCATTTCAGACACTTCCTCATTTTTTAAAATAAACATTACTATGGGATGAACTTGCTATGGAATCTGGTTTAGTGGTGGACATGGCAGTGACAGATAAATGGTTGGATTCAATTATCTTGGAGCTCTTTTCCAGCCTAAATGGTTCTGTGATTCTGTGGTGGTGCAAAATAAGTTTTTGATGAAAGACCCAATCACTTCAGCTCCTGCTAGAAGCTTCCTGGGAAAAATGTACAAATAAATGTGGCAGTTTAAGCAAGAGGTGTGAGATGTAGGGCATTGCAGGGAAGTTGGACTCCCTCACCTGAAGTGTGATCTCTTCTCAACTATCCTCTTTAAGGATCCAGGAAGGTTGTGCAGTGAGCAAAGATGTATGTTATGCAAGATCATATAAAGAGAGAAAAGATCACAGGACAACTATCAAGAAGTTGATATGAAATTATGGAAGAAACAAGGACACAGGTCTCGTGGTGGGACACATGAGATTGCAGATGAAGGTTGAGTTGCTGCTCCACAAAGAAGAGCAGATGCCAAGCCCTGTTGCCACAGCGACAGCTTGGATCACCACAATAATTTTCCAAAGCCTATCACCTCTTCTTTTATTTTCTTTAATTTATGAAAGACTGTGCCAGCCTTTGAGGATCAAACTGGTGAACTCCGGAGATAGAAACAATATTCTCCAAAGTGTGGGCTAAAAGCAGCAGTTTTCTGTGCTGGCAGGAACACTCTCTAAAGCAGATCAGAATGGTTTATCTAAGGAAAGTGTCTCATGGAATCACAGAATCATAGAATCACAGAATGCTTTGGAAGGGACCTTAAAAACCATCTAATTCCATCCCCCTCCCATGGGCAAGGACACCTTCCACTATCCCAGGCTGGTCCAAGCACCATCCAACCTGGCCTTGAACTCCTCCAGGGATGGGTCAGCCACAGCTTCTCTGGGCAACGTGTGCCAGGGCCTCACCACCCTCTGAGTAAAAAATTTCTTCTGTAAATCTAACCTAAACCTGCCCTCTGAGAGTTTGAAGCCATTGCCCCTTGAACTATCATAACTTGCCCTTGTCAAAAGTCCCTCTCTCGAGCCTCTTGCAGCCCTTCTCTCGTGGTCAGCTGGGAAAGTCAGCTTGGAATGGTCATGACTTAAATTAGCCTGCGTGTTGTTATGGAGAAGGGATTTCATTTTAGCAGGCTGTTACACAGCAAAATGGTTCTCAGAATCTTATCTGAGAGGGAAGACTGAGTAGCTACTCATTTGGAGCTTGCAGTGAGTTTGCATTAAACACCTAATTCTTTGGGAAGTGGACAAATTTATCCAATGTGCAATTCTTTCTTTTCATGTCATAAATTGAACTACTGTTTTCAAGCCTTACTAAGAAAGAGTAAGAATTATCTCATGATGGGTGACTACACGGCTCACTGTTTGCACAACAATTTGGAAAGTTTGGGTTCAAATAGCTGTAGGTGAAAGATGATAACTAAATCATCAATTTTTTTCTTGTTTTCTACTCAAAAATAAAATGAGACAGTCTCATATTTATTGCAAGTAAGTCAGTCTTACTCTGAACACTGGAAGAAACACTTTTGCATTCTCTTTTCAACAAAGGCTCAAGATAAAGTTGAGGGTCAGTTCTTGCTTTATACAAGCACTCTGACAGAAACACACAATATTGTATTATCAAGAAAAGAAACACTAATGTTTGATGACATTCCTTTGACAAGTTGTCATGTCTCAATCTAAATTAAAACCACATCTGACACACCAAAAACCTTGTCTTGATCTGTCTTGTTTGGATAGTGCCAGTCCATGATATGACCTGAAATCCATTCCTTGAGGTCATTTAGACAGACTCATTGAAACAATATATACTGGCTTCATATATTGGCTGCTGGTCAATGAAAACTCAGTCTAATGTGACACTGGAGACTCTATCCCTGCCTGAAAGGGGTAAATGGATTTGATTTGGGAAAGGGAGGTAAGAGAGAAGAAAGTCTCTCAAAGGGAAAGTGCAGTAATGTGGCCCTACCTCACATGAACAGTCCCTGAGGATCACCTCCCTCTCTCACATGGATGAGCACAGATGGGGATAACTCCAAGAGAGAACCTGACTTGTAAGAAATGAATCTTGGGTTTCCTCCTTGATTTTCCTATGGTGTCACCTTGGGAAAAGGCCTTACAACAGTTTTATTTTTCCAGGTGGAAGAACTGGGACATTCTTGTTTCAGTGGATCCACAGATGAAAACTACAGCATAGCGACTATCTCAAGATCTCTAGGGGAAATATTAAGCAAAAGCAAATCCCTACACCTTATTTTCCATTTATCTTTCCCTGCATACTCTGAGGTCAACCGCGAGTTATCTCATACCAGTTTGTATCCCCTTGGATGACCAGTCTGGCTTAGGGAACAACAGTTTTGCTCATACCAGTGAATTCAACATGCCTTATCTGAATTCTACATCACCAAGGCCAGCTGGCACATCCATGCTCTTGAATTCCCTCAGCTCCTTGATCACAAGGATGCTGGATCTGTAGGACCTTCTGACAGGGCTACCTGGGTTTTTCTCATTTCCAAAGGGATTGGGAGAGAGTGAAAGTCATAGAGACAAATAGCTCCCCATCCACATAGTTAAGTGATATAGATTATAAAGTTTCAATGCTTAGGAATATTTCCTGGAGCTGTTTAGTTTATGAGGATGGGTCACCAGCATCCTCTCCTCCAAGTGTTTTGCCAAGGAGAGTACAAGGATGCAGTCATGGAGAGAAAGAAAGACTCTAATCCTTTGAATAAAGCTTGTGGCTGTGACCCTAGTTGGTCATTCTTTTCCTTTCTTCTGAATTCCTCCTGCTTTGTCTCTCTCCTACTCATCTTACCAAAGCTGCTGAAGGCCACTTTCATGTTTGGATCCCACTGGATAAAAATGAAGAATTCACAGGTCTTCATGCCATGAAGATGTATTTTTTAATCCACTCTCATTACATGAAAGCCCTTGGAAAGGCATTAACATGCCCCTCTGTTTTCAGTTTAGTGCCTTGATTAAAGTTCCTAAATAAGTTTATCTACACCTGATCTGGAGGCACTGAATGTTGGAAACTCCATCCCTTGCCCTGGAAATGTGTTCCAGTTCCACATTGCCCTCACAGTTTAAAATGTGTATCTAATTCTTCATTCGAATTTCTCTGCTTCCAGCTTTCAGCCACTGGATTTTGTTATGCCTTTACCTGCCTGATTAAACAGCCTGTTAGTTCAGGGTAGTTTCTCCTTGAAAAAGTAGTGCTGCTGTGTCTTCATTTACTTTTTGATAAGTCTGGGCTCTTCAAGTCTCTGATGATAAGATACTTTCTCCCACCTATCTGGGAGCAATTTTCCAACCTATTTTACTGCTATTAAGGACATGAAAACACCCATATTGTAGACCCTTTTCCTCCTTCCTTACCATTTCTCTGTGGTGATAGGCAGTATCCAGTAGCCATAGCCATATTAACCTTTCCAAACCTGTAACTACCTCAAAAATATCACTGACCTGGTATTGCCTCCTGTTATTCCCTTCTATTGAGATTCCAGTCCACCGTAGTCTGGAATAGTAAAGTGGCAGATCATGGTCATGGTCTCTTAAACTCTTCCATGGAATCACAGAACTGTGGAATGAATTGGGTTGCAGGAGCTCTTAAGGATTGTCCAGTTCCACCCTCTGCCATGGAAGCTCAACAGCTATGTATATTGAAAATAAAAAAAAAATATTTTAAACTATTTAAACTTAAGTGAGACAGGACAGTCAGGCACCTGTTATACCTGTTCATCACATTGGCCTCCTGTGGAGGCCTGAGGAGATGGAGATGGAGTGAATTTTGTCACAGACACTGCACCTCTTCCACATGGAGCACAAGCTGCTGTGAGGGATTTGCACCTTAGAGCCAAAGCAGGTTGTTGTGTGGGGGAAATGGGGAAAGGATTATTTCAGTTCTCACATTTCCACCTTCAATGCTTCACACATCTCCAGCACCTGTTTTCAAGGCTGTTTTCAATGAAAGAAGGGTGGATGTTATGGTTAAGTCAAACTTTCTTACATTATGTTTTTGCCAGAGATTATTTCAAATGTTGAGGCATTTAACTGTGAAAAAGAGCCCTGAATTCCTGCAGTGTTTTCCATCATGATTTGGGTCACAACAAAAGTAAAAAGATAACTTTAGATTAATTTCCTTGCACACATTTTCTGCAGGAATAGGAACTCTTGGCACTGATTTGTCTCATTGACTTCAATGGCGGAGCCTTTCCTCCCAAAAGCAGTCCAAATTTCCATCTATGAATTACTTCCATAAGGTCAGGACATGTTATTTTATACAAAGGCTTTCCTGGAATCCCCCCACTGGAGCTCCTAGCACTTGTCCTCCACAAGCCCCTCATCTAAGGGTAGCAGAAGCAGTCTGGTTGAATCAAAAGGAATTACTTGAAGCAAGTGAAGATTTCCAAAGGGGAAGAGATGAGATTCCAGGTGTGGCATGTCCTCCACAGAACAGGAGCAAGATATTTAGCAGGAATTCAGAATAGAACTTTATAACCAGGTGATCTTCTAAGAGAAAAGCTTCTCTCTTAGCCAGTCCCTGACTTGCAGGAGATACCAAGGTGGTAGTCACCCTTTACATACATGAAGTATGAGATGTTGTATTTAAGCTGAAGTAGAGCAGGTTTAGATAAGACATTGGGAAGGAATTCTTCCCTCTGAGGCTGGTGAGGCCCTGGCACAGGTTGCCCAGAAAAGGTGTGGGTGCCCCATCCCTGGAAGTGTCCAAGGCCAGGTTGGATGGGGCTTGGACCAGCCTGGGATCGTGGAAGGTGTCCCTGCCCATGGTGGGGGGATGGAACTGGATGGTCCCTTCCAACTCAAACCATTCTGTTTCATGGGCTGAGGTCGACTGAATCTCCTCTCATTTTAGTTACTAAATCTGATCCAATATTTGTTACTTCTTCAGCCTTATGAAGGCACAAGTTAATTTGAAATGGTGTCACATATCCTTAATAATTTTCATGTTCAGTCAATAAAGACCATGTCTTGTGTTTGGTTCCTCCTTGTGCAACATCAGCCTGAACTATGCAGAAACCCAGACTTGAGCTATTGAGCTGTCTGACAGGAGCTATAAATAAATGGGAAACCCTAATTTTTATTCATTTACATGAAGAAGAAGAAGGTTCAAGAGTGTTGTATTAGGCTCTTCAAACACAGACCCTACTGTGGTTTTCTTGGCTTAGAAATAGACATTTTTAATAGTTTGTGTAGTCAATTGTTTTGCAAGCATCTAACTGAAGTACAATTGGATAAAACTCTGGATATTATATGACTTTATGAAATTCCTATGAACTCTGTACTTATTTGAAGACAGTTTAATGAACCAAACCATTTCATTATCACCTTCACTTAGCCAGTCACAAGCCTGAATTTCTATGTTGTGTGCAAGAGCTGCAGGTTCTGTGAGCAATACAACTGTAAACAGCACTAAAAGTAAGCATGAATGATTAGCTGCAGAGTGGGAAATTTAATTTGAACAGTTTTGACAGGTTGTGTTGCTTGGGTTGAACTTGAAATAACATCTTGACATATCAGTGGTTCTTGTGCTTTTCCAGGCTGAGTTGTTCCTTAAGGTGTTGAGTCATATAACTTGATGATGGAGTGTCAAACATAATGTGTTAAACCTGAAGAAAGGAAATAACACGTACCATGATGATCAGCACATGTTAAAATATGTTTTACTGTTTCTAATTAAAAAGAGTAGATTTTCAGCTATTTCAGTTCAATCTATAGCAGCAGATTTGAAATATCCCCGCTGTGCAAAACAAAAGGTACAGGCTGTTTTAAATGGATGGGGGAAAAAAACAGATTAAGATATTTCCATTTAAATTAAACAATAGTTTATGGTTTGGGGATAAATAGTTTAATATGTTTCTGTGAGGCTAAGGATACCCTCAAATGAATTTCAAGCCAAAATATCAGCACCAAAAATGTCAAGCAGAATAAAGCCCAGTAAAAAGCATCCACTGGGAAGTATGTGATGTCAAGTGGCTTAGTGGTATTTGCATGCAAGGAGATGGCAGCCGTATAAGTGAGAGATAACAGAAGAGTTGAGATGGAGAGCAAAATTTATCATAACATGTCTAGTGATGATTAAAAGCCTGTGCTTATTAGTTGCATAAAATGTATTACTAAATCATTTTTGGAACATATAATTTTCCAATTATTTATGCATCACAGTAATTAATGATAGGAGGGACAGAGTCAATGATTCACTGTGTAATACATATGGTAGTTACCTGGGGAGGAAAAAATTACAGTGCTACCAATTATTTGCTTTAATGTTTTTGTAATTATGCCCTACACCCAAGTTGAAAATTTCTTTAATTCTTTTTTAAACCCTTCATTTCCAACAATGAAAATGCTTTCTTTTTAGCCTTCAATTAAGTCTAATTTTTAAACTGCCATCCAAGAAATATACAATTCCATAAATGCCTTGCTCCTTTTTATATTTTGCTGGCAACGGTCTGCAAGTATGAAATCTTGCCCTTCCAGCATCTTATTGACAAACTAATTTAGGCACTCAGAAGGATGATTTTCTGTTTAATACACGTGGCTTGGATTTACATGATCTCAGGGTTTTTTTTACTTTAGTTTTAACTTTTTAACTGCAGGAAAATGAACCAAGGCTCTTGTTTCTCACCAGATAGGAGGACTTTATTCTGTGTGTGGGAAGGAAAAAGGAATTCTGCTTTCAGAAGTCATAGAAACACAGATTGTTTTGGGTTTGAAGAGACAATAAAGATTATCTCATTCCAACTTTCTGCCATGGGTAAGGGCACCTTCTTCTATTCCAGGTTGCTCCAAGTCCTGTCCAGCTTGGCCTTGAAGAATTCCAGGGATGGGGCATCACAACGAGTCAAAACTCTCCAATATTGTCTATTCTGCCTTATGGAAGTGCTGGCACTAGGATTGCACCATTCCTAAATGTTTGGCATGACATGGGGTTTTTTTTTCCACATTCAACAAAATCAGCCTGTGAAATATCTCTCAGATTCTGTTCATGACCTAGCACTAGAGATTACTACCAGAAAACAGTTTAGATGCATCCATCCACTTTTGGAAAAATAAACAAAAATTATATACATGAAAACTCTTTTGTGCCAATTTTCCCCAGGAATAGAGCAATCCCAAGATTTGGGTGGACACTTTGAACTTAGCTAATACCACACCTGACATGACCACACCGGAGAACCACTCTTGATTTGAACAGAAAGAGCAGAAGTCCTGCAACTTCCCATACTTAATCCCACTTCCACCATTCTTCAGTTCACACTGAGACACCCTGAAGGCTCCAGGCTGTCACACAGCACATCTGGAGGGATCTTTCCTCTTCCTGTTCCCACTCAAAACAGAAGTCAGAGCAATTTTTTCAAAAGACCATGCTGCATTTTTCACGTAACTGTTGGCATTTGGTGATGACATGATTTCCAGGGACTATAGTGAAATTTAGTGACCTGATATGAACTTTTCCCTTGCTAGGAACTCTGTTCTAACAACCTCAGTTTGCTGACAGCTATGACAGACAGAAGTCATCTCTTTTCCGTGGGCTGGGCATGATGTTCCCAACAATTCATGCAACTCCCACAGGACAAGAGAATACATTTCCTTTGAACCACAAACAAAAGCCTCTCCCAGAGTAGGTTTAGTGGTGTTTAAAGGATTTATTTAATTATTTTCCCTTGAATAAATGAGCTTGGAGGGCTAGACTTTCCTGTGAAGAAGATATTAAAAAAAATTTAAAAAATAAGAAGTGTAGCACATTTTAGCAGATTATGTGGGTGGTATATGAATCAATAAAGCTTCCAGCTATTCAAAGCCTTTGGGTGCATTGTGATGTTTGTTTGTTTTTTATTTATTCCAAACAGAACTAAATATGAATAGTTTTGTGGGTTTTTATATCTGCCAAGAAATGAGAACACAGCCCTCCCCCTACCCTGCCTTCCTCTCCGTTGTAAGTGTACCCATATAAAGCATTTATTTATTGCAAACATCCATAAGGAAAAACTGCTGATGATAATGATATAAAAAAATATTCTTGAAAAGCCTCCCTAAATGTCTGCTCAGGCATGTGGATGGGATATGTTCTGGAGATTAAATAGCTGTGTCCTTAGCTGAGTCTGCTGTTGTGCTAAGGACAGTTTGGTGGAGACAATGACAAAGTCAGTAGAGGCCTTAACTGACCCAAGTAATCCAACACCTTCTGGGTTGGTGGTATAATCCTGATTTCAGGTAATAAGACCTTGTCCATGCTTTAAATTGTCTGTGGCAGGAATAATTTCAGGGTGGATTTTTCTCTTCATTTTTACCTAAGCTATTTAGTGTGCTTATTTTGGCCAGGGCTGATTTCTGGCTCTGGCTTACATGGAGCTGTCTCAGTGCTTCTGCCTTGAGGCTCTAGGTACCAAAAGTACCAAAAAGTGTCTGTACTGGCCAAAATCTGTCATGGGGAAAAAAAAAAAGATGTGCTACTAATTCTCACAATTTTTTCCAGGTCTGCTGTGGTCCATATTTGAAAACAAAAGCTCCAGGTTATGACACACAGAATAGAATAGAGTACAACTATTTCAGTTGGAAAGGATCTACAACGATCATCTGGTCAACTCCCTCACCAGTTCAAGGCTGACCAAGACAGGTTGCTAAGGCACAGTCCAAATGTCTCTTAAATACTGATAGGCCTTGGACATCAATCCCCCCTCTAGAAAGCCTATTCCAGTGTTTGAGCAGCCTCTTGGCCATGAAAAACCTCCCAGTGTTCAATCTAAACCTCTCCTGGTACAGCTTTGAGCCATTTCTATGTGTCTTATCACTGCATACCACACAGTAAAGATCAGCACTGACCTCTCCACTTCCCCTCCTCAGGAATCTTTGAACACCTAAGAGGGAAGCCCTTGCTCCTACATTTCACAAGAATATGAATAGGAGAAAAAAAAAAACATAGCAACCATTGCTTTCCAAGGACTTTACTAGGAACTTTTCATTCTTCAAGGATACATCCATGGAGAATAATGCAGACAGGACCCACACAGTAACCAAAATGTGGTGGATATCTCACCTAGAAAGGAGTTCAAGGCTCGTGTCCATGTCGGTGATGAACACTTGCATTTCAACAGCCTTCTCAAAAAGGCTGGAAATGCTCTTGTTGCAACATCAAGATTCTTTAAAGATCCCATCCTCCAACCAGAAATTGTCCATTTTCAATATTTTACATTTTTGTCCACTCTGGGAATGCAACAGATCTGGAGATAAAATAATAGACCATTTAGATTCAGAAAGCAAAGCAGACCTGTATAGTCCCTGATGTTCCGTTTGGGCAGCAGCCACTACTAAATTGACACTGCCCAAATTGAAAGGGCAGTTAATAAGACTCAAAACTGGACAAAATGGATGACATTTACTTTCTTTGCAATGACAGATATTAGACTAATCATCATAATGGTCCCCTTTGATTTCAAATATCTAAGAGCTGCCTATAATTGGGAGATAATTGGAACTGGCTGGTGGAAATTGATCAATTTTATATGTAGAGGTTGATGATGAGAACAAAGATTTGGAAATAAGACAATCCTTACGTATCATAAAGCAGCAGAGTCCTGGATGGTTGAATGTCAAAGTGAGAATCATCAGAGTGAAACTGGAAGTCTATGATGCAACTGTTGATATCCAGGGTGACTTCCTGAATTTCCATCGAGTCAAAGGAGAAAAACTGGTTGAGGGTGAAAATTATGTCTAAAAAATAGATAAAATTGATCACATGACTTGCATTTTAGTAGTTTGACTTCCTTTCACTTCCTGAGAGCCAAAGCTGAATGAGGAAGACGACAGCAATGAGATCTTGAAAGTGGTGGAAAGTGAACCTGATTCCATGTTTCTGATTTTTGACTTGGATTTTTGAAGAATGCTACAGAAACCTTACAGCTTTTGGCTGTGTGGTTGTAGTAAATTGACATAAGGCTGCATGATTTAGTGGAAAACAAATCTGGGATGCAGCCAGAAATCATGGATATTTGTTCAGTGATTTTTTTTCCAGTTTATTAGCATTGAGGTCTTGAGGAAAGTGTACAACTGTAGATAATATCAGCAAGGGCAATTGGTGGGGAGTCTGCCTACAGTTTATGAGGTCAGATTTAGAAGGTTATGTGTAGCAAGGGTGGATGCAGTTAGACTGTGCCAGCTGGCCTAGAACAGAATCATGGAATGTTTTGGGTTGGAAGGGGCCTTATAGACCATCCAGTTCCAGCCCCCTCCCATGGGCAGGGACACCTTCCACTATCCCAGGTTGCTCCAAGCCTCATCCAACCTGGCCTTGGACACTTCCAGGGATAGAGCAGCCACAGCTTCTCTGACCAATCTGTGCCAAGGACTCCCCACTCTCAGAATTTCTTTCTGATACCAAATTTAAATCTCCCTCTTGCAGCTTAAGGACATTCCCTTGACCTGTTACTACATGTCCTTGCTAAAAGTCCCTGTCTGGGTCTCTTGAAGGCCTTCTAGGCTCAAAGCCAAGAAGCCAAGAAATTGTAGCAGGATGAGCAAAGACACAGCATTTGTGGTTTTTATGGTGAGCATTTTTACTTCCCCGTAACAATGGGACAGAATCCTCATTTACTTAG
This sequence comes from Agelaius tricolor, assembly GCF_023055355.1. NCBI lineage: Eukaryota > Metazoa > Chordata > Aves > Passeriformes > Icteridae > Agelaius > Agelaius tricolor. The sequence goes on along the minus strand of NW_027269261.1, from coordinate 111,199,790 downwards.
GGACTTCTGTAAGCTCAGCTTTTTTATTTCTCTGTCTTTGAGATACACATATAATTTTTTGCAAACCCAAACCTCAGTGATTTGACAAACATCAAAAAAAATAGAAACTGGACCTGTCATTACACTTGTTGTTACCCAGTACTACTTTTCTACCCAAGATTATTGCATAACTGCTTCTATCCTATATTAGTTCATTCTTATGCCTTTTGTTTCCACCTCTCCTCCTTCCTTCTCCTCTTCAGCAGCCCTCACAATACCTTCTCCTGCTTTTGTCAGCACAGAGCAGTGCACTGTTATTAATGTCTCCTCTCATTCCCAGCCCTTTCTGCAGCTCTTTCCTGTTGTTGCCTCCAGTGACATGCAATGATGATAATGGGATCCAGTGCCACTGGCATACTACCCCAAAGCCCTGCAAGGACTAGTTCAGAGGTACAGAATTGCTTAGAAAGCCAGGAGCTTTTCTACCCAAGGGGAAGAACAAGCGTTTGCTTGCTGCGTCAGGAGCTGAATGCTCCTTGCCACTTCCTAGCAGAGCAGTTTAGAATCAAGCTCCACTGGATGATAATTGTTTTAACTACCATTGTGGTTCTCTCTTTTATCCAGGGGCATGGCTGGGGAGGATGAGTGAAGTTGTGCAACTGATGTCTGCTTAATTTGCAGGGTATTCCTAATTGATTGGGATAGATCACCCTGCCCTCCCTTCTCTCCCTCCCCCCATGGAGATGCAGTTTAAGCCTTCACTTTACAGCTTTTCCAAAGAAGTTTATGCTTTCTTTACACACAGTCTGCATAAAAACAAAGTGAGCCAATGCAAACATCATCTGAAGACTGCCAAGATTAGAAACTACCTCATTTTGTTACCAGGAAGGCCATAAAAAATCAATAAAGCACAGTGATGTACACTTTTTATAATGCAGAGCTTTGTAGCAAATGCAACCCAGCTGACAAAGTCTTAACAGAGGAAAGATTAGTGATAAGAATGGCCATTCAGCTTCTTTGAGTATAAATGTTGTGTAATAATCAGATTCCCTACTTTAGACATTTACAAGGGCTGTTCAGGTAGGCCATAAACAGAGACTCAATGAAAGAAAGGATGTGCTGTCTCTGAAGAGCAAACCACAGCCCCTGAATGAGCTCTGTGTGGTTTTCTGCACTCACTCTACTGGGTGATAGAAATTGCAGTGATCACAGAATCACAAAATGGTTTGGGTTGGAAGGGACTTCAAAGCTCATTCAGTTCCACCCCTGCCATGGGCAGGGACACCTTCCACTATCCCAGGTTGCTCCAAACTCCATCCAATTTGGCCCTTGGACACTTCCAGGAATAGGAACACTTTGCCCTACTTCAGCTGGGAACCAGCTAGACCTGGCTGGGAGCCAGCATGAGGGACCAGAGCCTGCCTAAATGGGGCATTGGTGTTGAGCTGGGAGCCTCAGCTGTATGCAGTTGGGGAGATGTTCTGATGTGATCCAAAACCATGAATCTACACCTTTTCCCTTTTAGTCTCTGTCTTAAATTAAAACAGGACTTCCTTTGCATGGGGAATTGAAGGGTTTCACTCCTTCATTTCCCTGTTTCTGATATTCCTTGCCTCTGGAAGTCATCAATAAACTGTTTCAACTGACTTACTGGGCATTAATGAGGACAATAAATTTCCACACATTAGATCACTAATTGTATCAATAGATGTACTCTACCATTGAGACCAACAATTTTCACCCCTTCGCCAACTTTAGTTTCTTTCCAATTTATTTAAGTTTATGCAGAATTCTTAGTTGTTCATTGAGACATACTCAGACTTCAACTCTGAAAACCTCTAAAAAGCATTTAAAGAGTCAGTGCTTCCACTACCACTTTGGCTCTATATCAGTGTTGTACCAGCGAGAAGTCCTTTTGGACTGATAATCTATTCATTGTGTCCTGCAGCATCATTCCCTGCTTCTCTTAAGAGTTCATCTAATCCAGTGGTGCTGTTGTCGATTAATGATGTTGAACATTGTCTGCTGGTGCTTACAGATTCACACAGATTATGGATTTTGTTCCATTTCTTTCGCATTTTCCAAAATGTAATTTTGGAAATTAGATTTTTTTTTTCCACTGAAAACATATACAAGTCCTTATGCTGTGCTTGCAGAATTATGGCTTAGATCTGAAATGAGACAGGCAAGAGAGTTCATTTTTCCTGTAGACTTCAGATTTTTTATCAAGTCAACGATATAAAAAGACAAGTTCCTAGAGGAAGTCAGGAGTTTCCTCGTTAAATCATTATATGTAGACAAATTTTTATTTTGTCAAAATTAATTTTGTCAGGTAATGTATTCACCTGTTCTTACAGAAGCTGCAGAAGCAGTTTCTTGCATCAGGAAAAGAATTGCTGATCACCCACTTTAAAAGATCTTTTGGCTGGTGCTTGGGGCATTCGTGTGTGATGCGAGAAAGTGCAGTAAAAATCCCCAGTCTGCATGAAAGACAGAACCAACCTGAATCTTAATCTCTCCCACCACAGCTATCCAGGGCTCACACTGTTCATACACTTTATTAGTTAGCAAAGAAATGATTTTTTTTTTTCTACAGGGCTAATGCCAAATATTCTAATAGCCTGAGGGATTGTATTTATTTTCCCCCAGGATCCTTTCACAGTGTAATTTCTTCTCCAAGTTTTGGCAGGTGGGCAAACAGCCAGAATAACCATGAGTGATTCAGATGATAAAATAAATACACTTTCATTTAGTCTGAGAGTCTTAACACTCTTTTGTGCTGTCTGAGTTGAAATCTTGGTTTGTGCCTTCTGGTTTTTGGTGGAGTATAGTAACCACACTACAGGTTCTTGTGTGAATTCTGCTCCTGAGAGCTTGGCTGGAGGAACAAGCTGCTGGTTGTCAATGCAGGCTGGAGTTTTGAGACATCTTTACCTACCCTGTCATTCTTGTGCTGCCTGTTTAAGGCAGCTCAGCCCCCTGTGAGCATTATTGAGCTCACCTTACTTGGCAAGTTACTCTTCATGCAGAGAATGATTTAAGGACACCAAATCCTGCATTGAGCAAAGAACATATACTACAACCAAAAATTAATAATGGAGAAGATTTAGGAAAATTATACACATGCAAAGCCCAGCCCAGCTTTGCATGTGTATAATGCCCAGCCATGAGTCCTGGGTCAAGAAAATGCCACTGTGATCTGTGCAATCTAAGGCCACTAACGCAATGTCCTCACATAATTCAGCAGAGGAGCCACTCTTTGGGAGTAAACTCTGATCCAACCAAGTGGGAGTGCCTCATCCATCTGGATATTTCTTTATGACTTTAAAAAAAAATAAAGAACAAATGCATTTGGAGAAGAGTGGGGACTTGTGAGGGATCAGTTTAAAAGAAAGGATTAAAAGCACTTCATACAGCCCTGAGGGGAAGCAATAGTCTACAGACATTGGAAGATTGCAGGCTTTAAAGACTGAAAACAAATATGTGAGGTACTAGGAGAAGATTTAGTTGGATCCCCTTTTCCCATGTGAAATTGTGGGTGAATTTCTAGATAAACTTGTTTTGATGGTGAGCTATTTCCTTAGAATAGTGTTGTGAGCAACAGTGTGTGGGAATTTAAAAAATGCTAGGATGGTGCCTAGAAAAATAAGTGTGAATTTACTGTAGGATGTATCTCTATCCAGGCTTGGAGATAGTTTAGCCTAATCAGCTTTTTCCATCCATAACTCAGAGCATATTTTGCATTATTAAAAGCAGAAACTTCTGGTGACTTGACTATTGGTGTCTTACAGCTGTGAGGATGTGCGTGGTAGGTGTTAAAATCAGCCACAGGAGGGCTCTTGCATTATTTCCCTGCAAGCCTTTAAACATATTGAGGATAATAAAGGAAGAAGCCAATTCAAGCAAGGACAGACAGAGGCTGAAAAGATCAAGTCAGTCTGTGCTCGATCTCCTGTCAGTATGGACAGGAAAGGAACGTTCTGATTCATGAATTGTTCACTGTGCATTTCAGCTCATCTCCTTGTAGAAGCAAAAGTGATTTCCCCTTCTGTGATTCCAGCTGGATGTCATGCTCCTCCAGTAACAGGTTCAGTGTGTACAGTGGAGGTCTGGATATGAGAATTGAGAGAAAGATGTTCCCAAGAGAGTGCCAAGCATCTGCTCCAAGTTTTCCAGACATCTAAATTTGGTGCTGTTCTATTCATTGCTGAATCACTTTTTCTCATTTTTGCTTGTATTGCCTCCACTGTGGCTTGAGGACCATCAGTCAGTGCTACAGTGATTTCGAAGGGTCAGAGAATGGCTTGGGTTTGAAAAGTCCTTAAAATTTATGTCAGTCCAACCCCTCTGCCATGGGCAGGCACAACTTCCACTATCCCAGGTTGCTCCAAGCCCCATCCAACCTGGCCTTGGACTCTTCCAGGGCTGGGGCAGCCACAGCTTCTCTGAGCAATCTCTGCCAGGGCCTTCCCACCCTCAAAGGGAAGGAGTTCTCAGTATTGCCAGACCAGTTTTGAAATGGGGCCTTTTCCAAAGGAACAAACACTCTCAGTGGATCTGACTCAACTCATATCTGTTTTCTTCTTTCCCTCTGGATATTCCCCCTTACCCTATGTTAGATTTACTGGTGCTGGGAAGACCTTCCTACCAGTCCTGATGTCAGGCTTCCTCATTGTCCAGGAGATACCAGACAATCTTTCCAAGTGTACAGACATGAGACAACTTTATTTTTGTATTTGTGGGGTGCCCTGTGGCAGGAAGGAAATGATGAATCTGACTCCATATTCTTAGAAGGTTAATTTATTATTTTATTATTTATATTATATTAAAGAATGCTATACTAAACTATACCAAAGAATACTTAAAAATACAGACAGGATACAGCCAGAAGGCTAAAATGATAACAAAGAAAACTTGTGACTTTCTCTTCAGAGTCTAACACAGCTTGGCCCCAATAGGTCATTAAGTCAGAAAAATTCACAGCCAAAACCAATGAAGCAATCTCCTGTTGGTAAACAATGTTTAAACACATTCTAAAGCAGCAAAACACAGGAGAAGCAAATCAGATAATTATTGTTTTCATTTTTCTCTGAAGCTTCTCAGCTTCCCAGGAGAAGAATCCTGGGCAAAGAGATTTTTCAGAAAATATGACAGTAACACTTTATCTTCTTTTTTCTGAGGACATCCCTATTAGAATTTACTGCTCTTCCAGAAAGTGTTCCTTGCAAGCCCCTCAAAATCATTCATATCCAAGTGCAGGGACCAAAACAATCCCTTCATACTCAAGGAAGAGCCTTTCTTGGTCTGTTTTGCTCATGCTTTCCTTATGAAGCATTTGGGGATAGAGTGGGTGTGTAGAGAATTGGTTTCCTCTTTCCCTGATCCAGAGGAAAGATTCGACACCTCTTTTTTGACACCGTCACAGTAGTGTTGGAAAAGGAGTTTCCAACAACAGCTCTGAATGAAACTGTATCCCAACTGTCTTGAGAATTTACCTCTGATCTCTCATCTAAAGCATTATTTTTTGATCCACTAAGTGGAAAGAGCTAACTCATCTAACATAAGAATTGTTGATCTGACAGGCAACATCCATCCACGCTCATAAAATAGCCTCTCTTTCTACTAATATGTAAGGAAGTTAAAATTAATAAATAAATTAATGGGCATCTCAAATGTTGAAGAAATAGTTTAATAAATAAAAAGATCAATAAATTCTTAGTTCTTAGTTGGGTGCCTCAATCTGTCCATGAAGTGATCAAACCACCCAGATATGTTTTTTTTAATGGTTTGAGACAAAGGAAGACAATACAATTCTTACACATGAAATTGCATTTTTTTTCTTTTTCCAGAATTTCTGCCCTTGCCTATCTTGGCTAGCATCTTCTATTGCAAAGCTCGCTTTTGATAACATTTTTCCAAGGGAAAAGCATTTCATCAGATAATGCACAACCAGCTCTTTAAGATACAGTTTCTCTGACTGAATCCTTCACAGAGCACTAAATGCCATTTTTTTTCTGGATTACCTACATTTTTAGAAGCATTTACCCCTTTGGGTGTTAAGATTCAAAGGAAAATCCATCCACAGGTGCCAGTGTCAGGGATGTGAACCGTGGGAGAGATGCTGTGCTGTTTGTACATCTGCACCTGGCCTGTTTTGAAAACCATCTCCACCACTGCTGCCTCTGGCATTTATCCCTTTTCCAGACCCATGATGGTTTTTTACAACCCCCTGAGGCCCAACATATCTGGCCATCAGGACAGCAAGTCACCAAGCAGCAATGAACAGCAACCATGTGCAGAGAATTCCTTCAGAGGCTCTCCCCCCCCTCCCTCCTGGATTTCTCTGCTCCTGAATGTTTGCTCTTTCATACTTCATTGGAGAATTTTGTTATCTCTGTGAGATGTGGCCGGGCTCAGCGCGGGAATGTCTGCAGCAGAACATCACCGGAACACACCGGGACAATAGTTAGGAATGGGGGCTCTTCTTGGCCACAAGAAGTGCAAATAAATAAATAAATAGAAGAAATAAATAGAAAAAGGAGAGGTGGGGAAAGGAAAGTGGGGGAGAGAGAGGGGGAAAAAAAGACAGAGCTACTTTTTTTCCCCCCACATTTCTTCTCCGAAGGAAGCAGCAGTGTCTCCTTGCAGAACGACAACCCTCAGGATACAGCAGTTGTCTTCAAATCTGTGACCATAAAAAATCATTATCTCTGTGAAATACAGCAATTTGGGAGATAATCAAACAGTGACCAGGGGGCAGAGCTGCCAATCTGAAGGATTATGCTCTGTGCATGCTTGATTCTGTCTGACCTTCCTCCGAGCCAGCTGTCAGCTTGGCGAAAACGCACACGGATCGACTCAGGGCACATTCATTAGACTGTCTTCGGTGAAGAAGTCATTTGCATAAAACCCCAGCTTTCTTAATTAGTACTTCATTTTTCCCTTGACTTATTTTGTGGCTAAGTTCACTTGCCTTTTTTTTTTTTTTTTTTAACTTGCCGAAAAATAAAATGGGGGAGGAGATTTCCCTTTTTTTTTTTTAATGTGGGGGCAGGAGGGAATATGACTTGCAAATTAACTCAGTGATAATTAGCCTATTAACATTTTCAGAGATGTAGGAGGTTTCCAAATGTTAAAAAAAAAATGAGAAGGGGGGGAAAAAAGTGTGCAGGGGAATAGTGGAGTTGAAATTTATTATCTAAATTTCTGGACTTGCAATATTGAAATGTTGGGAAAGAAAAAAGTCCATGTTGAAAAAATTTTCTCCTTTTTTTACAATGATACATATTCTTTCACATTCACTTAGGAAAATGATACTTCATAATTTCCATGGGAAAAAAAAGAATTTTTCTGTGATGTTAGTAAAATAAATAATTTTTCTTCTACTACATGTAATGAATTGTTTGGATTAAGAAAAAATTGATCACATAACTGCAGTTTTACCTAGACTCCTCCTGTATGCACCAATAATGATTTTCATATCCCTTAAAAGATTTTAAAAAATAGTTGTGTCAAAATACAAATTGTTGTATGAATTTAAAGTATTCAGTTAAAATGTACAACACTTTACTGATTAAGATTGTTCTGTGATTGCTGGGAACAAACAAGCTACAGGAATGATTGTCTTGTGTTACAATGAGTATTCTGAGGAAAGAGAGATGCCAAATTAGTGCAGACATTATCAAATTTGCTCTTCAGTTCAAAGTGGATGCTAATGATGCTTGTTCTCTGTTTGATATTCTGCTCCTGCCTGATGTTGGAAGATGTTTCCGAGTGCTCCTAAGTTTAATCACAAACTAGTCCAACTTACATTTCAGTACTGCTGGCAGAGCTTAATTATTGCACAAGGGGAGGGAAATCTTGAAGTCCAAGCAACACCCCTGTTACTCACTGACAAATCATAAAATAACAGAGGTAATATGAATACACATCCTAGCACGCTGCTTTTGTGACAGAATTCTGTTTGAAATGGTGAAAAAGCAGTGAAACCTGCTGCCAGGTTTTGTAATTTCCTTCCCATCATGAGAGATAGCAAAAATGTAACTGGGAACATCTTTATTTCAGACATATATTGCAGCTCTTCTATGTTTTTTAATTTAAAAATTTGGTTTTCCAGTATAGGACTTGCACAAGAGTTTCAAGACAGAAAAGGCAGCTGCTGTCAAGATATTGAACATCCCTAGACTTGAAGAATCAGGAAGAAAAAATATTCTGGTGTTTATTAGTGAAATGAGTAGTGCCAGGACCTGTTCTCTGGTCCTCAGGGCAGGAGGCTCAGACTGGTCTGTCTGTAATAGTGAATTGCCTCAGCCTCCAAAACAGCATGAATGCATCCAAACTGCCCAAAAGGAATTGTCCTTGGCCCACACCAAGACCCCAGATATTCAGTGATATCATCTGGGGCAGAACGAAACCATGCTGAAAACTGTTCTGGATATAGAACAGTTTGAACAGCTACAGTTTAGTGCCTGTGTCCACTTCCAGCAGGGCTTCATTTACTCAGGCAGCTGTATCCTCAGCTATTTCCATTTGGGAATTAAAACTAGTTCTGAGGTCCATTTCAGATTTTGTTCACTGGGGTTTTACAAGCAATATACTTAAGTAAGTACCTTGAAAACCTGTATATGTGTATTTATAATATTAAAGAGGCAGGTTAATGAAATATCCTGAAGACTGTGCATGGAGGTTTTTAATAAACACAACAGCATGTCAAGCTCTTGCTTTTGTCAGTTATATATTGGTATTAATTAATTAACAGAAGTGAACTGCTTCCAAATTTCAACTGCAATGGCCTGTGCCAAAGGAGTTCCACAGTGCTGAACACACATTTTTATTTCCTATCTGATGTCTAATAAAAGTATTTCAAGTGCCCCAAGAGCAGCTGTAGTTATGGAAGTCAAATGCAAAGAGCACAGAAGTCAATAGAAAGATTCTAAGGTTTACTCCAGTGTTTCTTGCACTTTCTTCCAATTATATCCGGAAGTTTATGGGGACCTGTCAGAAAAAGTCTAATCTTTAAATATTGTTATTGTTTATATGTAGACTAAAGAATCTGAAAAGCTACTGAATACTAGAAACTGCCCAGTAAAGCTGTATCAAAATAGAAAAAAATCCAAAAATAAAAGTCTACACAGTTTCATTCTCATAGAAAGAAAATCTCATGGGGAAACAGGATTTTAGAGCTGACCAATGTGCCATCCCTCTGTAAATTGTACTACACATATCTTTAGTGAATTTGGGATATATCCAATACACTCAGCCTCACAGCATTTAAAATCTCCTGTCTGTAGCCTTTGATGGACTCCTGTAACCTTCTGCTACTCTGGGCAAATTTACTAGATTTCAAAGGATAAAAATTGATTTCATTATTGGACCAAAAGATTCAGCAGTAACTCCCAGTTTAGTTACTAGGGACAATCTAAAGTCTAGCTCTAACCTTTCCACACTACTTTTATGCCCTCTCAGTGCCACCACACTTAGCAGATATTTTCATTCAGCTCTTAGGCACCAAACATCAATTCCAAGACTCTCAGCACAGACCTATAGGTACTTCACTCATGTAATTCAGAGTTCTCTCCTTATTCTATTTCCATCTGAATTAAAGCTGCAATTCAGAAAGGTCAAGTTCTCAGATGTAAATAAAATATTGTTCCTCTGACACATTCATATAAGTCCAAGAGGAGTCATCAATCACTGCTGGTTGATTCAGTACAGTTACAGCAATTTTAGGTCTTTATAAAAGAATTCACTTTGTATTTTCAGTCTAGGCAAAGGTCATCATATCTAACTTTTCCAATACCAAAATTAGGCATTTAGTCTGAAGTAGTCAGCTGTGCTCTTGCTGTAGTTGAAAGGAGACAGATATGAAATATCAATAAATAAATAAAATCTAACAAAAGAAGGCACCAGTTCTGTGATGGGATAAATTGTTCTCCCTGGGATCTAGTCTCTCCTTGCTGACCATCAGAGCCTGTCTTGACAGATAACATAGTGAAGGAAAATTATTTCTAGAAAAGTTCAATGAGATGGGTCAAGGGTTTAATTGCTTGATTACATGGTATAGACAGTTTTCAAAGCTTTATTATCATCGTAGTAATTTCAATGTAAGATTATTATTATTATTATTAATAATAATAATAATACTATTTTATCTTAGCATAGTTTGAGTTGGAAAGGACTCCAACTCCAACTACTTTTTTGTAAAGTAATTTGGTTCATCCCCTCTTCAATGAGCAGAGACATCTTCAACTAGGCCTGATTTCTCAGAGCTTCATCCAACCTGACCTTGAATATTCCCAGAGATGGACCAATTTTTAAACACATTTTCAAACCCATTTTCTGTCTTCTTGATTTGGTAATGAGTGGGGATTAGGTGATCTTTCTGAAATCCATGAGTTCTTGGTGCTTGGAATATACTGAATACTCTGCAGTGCTCTACAGCTTCCACTACTGCTTCTTTGTACAGTGCAAAATTATCTTGTCATGCATTATCCCAGGGCTCTGAAATCTTTGGGACAAAAGGCATCTCAATTCCAGACAGAAATTCAAAGAAATAATGTTCAAAATTACCGTGGCTGACTCCAGGGAGGAAACATCTTTGGGTGCTACATGGGGGTCTCTGTGTGGAGCAGAATGCTCCTGTTTCAGGAGGCAAATTTTGTGTCCAATACTAACACGTCATTGTTCAGTTCTAAATGAAGCTTCCACTCTTCACACAGAAAAGAAACCAAAAAATCCATAATAAAATCCATAAGTCTGAATGAAAAACTTTAATAAAATAAAGATATGAGCTCCTGGAAAAGGGATGGAGATACATGCCCAATTTTAAATATATTACTCCCTTCGATCTCCAATTTGATGACTAAATACCAAAATAGGATTTGTTTCTCTAGCTGTGTAGAAATAATAAGAAAATTCCTAGAATCATGGAACTATTTATGTTGGAAAAGACCTCTAAGATCATTTAGTCCAAGCATTAACCCAGCACTGCCAAGGCCACCACTAAACCATGTCCCCAGGTGCCACATCCACGTGTCTTTTGAACTCTTCCAGGAATTTTGATTCCACCACTTCCCTGGTCAGCTTGTTCCAATTCCTGACAAATCATTCAATGAAAAAATTCTTAATACTCAGTCTGTGTCCCTCCTTGTGCAACTTGAGGCCATTCCCTCTCCTCCTGTCCCTGTTCCCTGGGAGCAGAGCCCGACCCCCCTGGCTGTCCCCTCCTGTCAGGAGTTGTGCAGAGCCACAAGGGCCCCCCTGAGCCTCCTTTTCTCCAGGCTGAGCCCCTTCCCCAGCTCCTTCAGCTGCTCCTCATCAGACCTGTGCTCCATTCCTTTCACCACTTTCATTGCCCTTCTTTGGACATTCAGGTGTCCAAATAATTAGTAAATTAAAAAAATTTAAATAAAGGGAAAATGCTCTGTTGTCTTCAGTGAACCTAAGGAACACTTTTTCCAATCAAGACACCTCCCTGGTAAAGTTGTCATCTCTCATTATTCATCATTTCATGTCTTCTTATTTCTACTTAGATCTTTCCTTGAATTGATACATTCTTTCCTCTTCTTTGACATTTCTTCTTTTTTTTCTTTTCTTTCTTTAACTACTAAAATTTAACCTAAATTTCCCTGCCAAAGCTTAAACCCATCACATCTTGGTCTGTCCTAGGTGACTAATGAGAATAATTATCAAACTATTTTTCAATGTGAATTATCTGCTCAGGCTAAAATAAACCCACCAATCTCATTTTCAGTGAAAATCCTGAGCCTGGCCAACAATTGCAATCCCTGAAGTGAAATAACATGGTTTTATTTGCTAAGGCCTTCAGTCTATTCACTGTTTTTTATTGGCATTGAAATAACATTTAGGCAAGATTATATTGCATATCTCCTTTTTTTTTTTTCGTAAGTATGGCTGTTTAAAAGCCCATAATTAAAAAGCCTCTGTTAATACTCTGATATTGCCACCAGGATCGAAAAGAGATTAGTGCCAGCATTCTGGGCTACTAAAGCATGTACATACTATTGAACAGACACTCACTGGAATGCTCATTCCCAGGGAAAAAAAAAAAAAAAAAGCATAGAAATAGGATTCTTTCCAAGATGCTCCAAGCATCAGGTGAAGGACTAGATCTTTGTGCTGCCTTGGCACAGAGAATCTCTCAGCTGGTGTAAAACTGGTATACCTGGCTGTATACCAGTTTACGTCAGCCCTTCCCTCAATATAGCTTCAAAATCAGCTGCTGTAATGCTCATCTGGATTCCTGGAACCATGGGCAGCTTTTACAACACTTCCCCACAGTTCTGGGTTAATCTTTGCAAGGGATGTCAAAGGCAGGGCATGTGATGTGTTGTGCTAGGATATAAATTGATGTGCTGTGTTAGGATATAAATTTTACTGTGATGGAGAATAAATATGTGCAATTAAAAAACCTTATGCAGTGTTGTTGTATGGCCATACATATCCATATCCATACATCCATATGGCCTCCACAGTAGATCAAAAGTTCCTGGAGAGGAGAGAGCAACAGGCTCAAAAAGCACTGGAGGTGGAAAATAGGAAAGAAAACAGCTGGGTGTGCAAATTGCAGAGTGATTCCCTTACAACACCTGCCTTGCTTCCATTGGCCCCAACACTTTAAATGTGCATGACAAGAGGTGAACAGGTAAAACATTCTGCAGTCCAATTCCTTATCCAGCATCAAGAAGGGCCTGGAGTTCAAGGTGGGGATGCCCAGGAGCAAGGAGGGTCCTTCTTGCCAATGCCACAGGAATTCCATTTCATTTTGTCATTTCCTGAGTGCGCTGCAGCTGTGGCTCCAGACAACATCATTCCTTGTTGTGTCTGACCATGTGCTTGCACTGTCTCTGTCTTGAAAGATTCCAGAGCTTACCTGGAAACTTGGGAGTGCAAATAACTCTGGAAAATACCCAGTAGTGTCCCAGTAGTGTCCAAACCCTGGAGGTGTCCAAGGCCAAGTTGGACAGGGCTTGGAGCAGCCTGGGATAGTGGAAAGTGTCCCTGCCCATGGGAAGGATTGGATCTGGATGAGCTTTAAGGTCCCTTCCAACTCAAATCTTTCAAGGATTCTACAATTTTATGACTCTGACTATATTTTTTTCCCAGCATCCTGATTCTATATTTTTAACCTTTTTTTTTAATCAAAAATAAACTAAAATAAAAAATCAATTCTGAGTAATTTAAAGCCTATAATTTGACCTATCTTTATTATGGAGTGTCATGTCTGACTTCCTCTTAATTTTATACAGAAAAAAAAATGTTTGAATCCTACACCTTAACATTACCATAATGAATTTGACATTTTTGGTATTTTAATTAAGCTTTTTAAAAATAACCTTGTTCTGGTGAAGCAGACATAATTTCAAATCTGTAAAATTAAAGGAGCGCTAAAGCATGTGTCTTTCCCAGCTATGCTGCCAGTTCTGCTGCTGCATTTACAGAAGGCATTATTACAGAAATGGCAAATCTTTGAGCATAGCAGGAAGCTTCACAGAGATTTTGTAATGTTCAGGACCTGGATAATCACAAGTTTAAACATATGTAGTGCCTAAACAGAAATACTTGTCAAAAGAACAAAAAAATGCACAGAAAAAGAGAAGCAGCTCTCAAAAAGAGTTTTCATTTATACAGTGACTCTGAATTCACTGGATTGTTTGATACAGAAAGACATCTTCAGTGACAGCATAAAACTGCTTTTCCATGGATTAAAAAAGACACCAAATATAATCTAAAAGCAACAGACATGCTTTAATTTCAGTTCCAAGATAAAAATAAAAGCAATTAATACAAGTTTTTGTCACCTCAATGTAAATGAGAAAGACCCCGGAGAGCTCAACAGAATTATCCCAGATTTTTACTGATATAAATCAAACCAGGATTTCACTCATCTTCCTTGAACAGAATTAAAATGCAACTTCAAATTACTTAGTTGCTCAGACATATTTATCAACAATGAGTGTCTTCTCATCTACAGGGCTCAGTAACAAAAGGTTTGTATGAAATTCAGAACTTCCCTGCGTGAAGAGCTGTTCCTACCACTAAAAAAAGGCCAGATCCTGCTTTATTTGTAGTCAGAATAAACAAGCCAGATAAAAACTGGGATAAGGAAATGATATTGTCCCTTTTTTTAAAAGATCATGGAGTGAAGCACACAGCAATTAAATGTTGCAGCCAAGGTCACATTCTGATTTGCAATCCATATCACGTTGAGGTTTTGAATGTGTGTTTCAAGCTTCACATCCAAATAAATGATTCTTTATTATTGTTATTTTTACAGCATAAAACATTTGTATTGGAGATTTATTTTTGGTTAGCATATGATGTGGCAAATGTAATTTTAAAAATTTTATACCTCAACAATTTTCTGCTTCCATAATATATCCTGTTTTGTTTTGGTTTTTTTTTCATTTGGAGTGACCATGTTTTATTTTTCTTTCTTTTTTCTTCCTTTTGAGGGAGGGCCTTTTTGCTTAGCTATCAAACTGCAATCTTACATAAGTCCAAATAAAATAAAATAAAATAAAATAAAATAAAATGAAATAAAATGGCTACCTAAATACCATTACCTGAAATTTTGAAACATTAAGACTTCAAAAGGGTTAATTAATTACATTAGCTGTGTCATTATCCTGACAACATTCTGCCTTAGGGCATATAGATCTATTCAGCTGCTGAGTTTGAAAGAGCTGTGTCCTTCTCTCACAGAAGAAAATTCATCAGACATTAAAAACATAGTCATTAGCAGAACATATTGTTTTCTCTCCACCAGATTGAGGAACATCAGATGGAATAATCAAAACAAATATTAAATAAATATATCTCTTTTTTAAAAAATCTGGAACACAGAATTCATCACAAGTCAGAATATATTTTTTCCATAATTTGAAACTACTTAATATTTATTGATTGTGGAGAACCAAACTAGCCACAGTCTCACATATTTGTAGTTAAAAATGGGTTTAAAATGCTCCTGTATTAGCATGAAAAAATAATGTTATCGCTTTTAACAGGTGTAAATAACTGTACACAGTACAACTCGTATAAATATAGAAAAATTGGCAAAATAAGAAAAGGACAACAAAGCTGCTTAAAGGTATGAAACAGGTTCCATGTAAAGGGAGATAAACTGAAATAAATATCTACAGCCTGGAGAGACTAATTGTTTCAGGATGGGACAGAAGTATATGAAATCATGACAATCATGGAGGAGGCAAAGAAAGAACAATTATTTGCTATTCCTTGTAATACAAAATCTAGTAGGTATCAAATAAAGTTATCTAAAGGTGGGTTCAAAATGATTAAAGGAAAGTACTTTTTCACATAGCACAAAATTAAACTATGAAACTCATTGCCACGGGATGTTGGGATGTTGTGAATGTCATAAGTTTTCACGGGTTCGAAAAGCAATTAGATACAAACATGGAAGGAAAACCCTTCACAGACTGTGAGAGACAAAGGAATAACCCCCAGGTCAGGAAATTGCATAGCCACAGATTGCAGAAGGCTGGAAATCTCAAATGTGGGAATATCAAATGCATATTTTCCTTTTTATGCTCCTTCCTAACAAGCAGTCGGAACTGGCCATTGCTGGAGACCAAAAAGCTGTCTCTACAGTCTGTGGTCTTACTGAATACATCTTCTTTTACAAACCAGTTGAGAATTAGTCTAAAAATATTAGCCCTAGAATCAGAGGAAATCGTTTTTAATTACAAACATATCCCATGGTTTGGTGTGGATTCATCCTCTTTGCAGCACTGTACAGGGCCACATGATGAGGAACACATCACATGCTCCTCATAATTTAGGAAGATCTTTCCTGTCAGAACTTTAAACTGCAGCCATCAGTGCTGGTTCTGTCAGAAAGTCTTTCATCTGTGTTTTATGGCAGAATCCTAGGTTGGGTCAGGTTGGAAGGGACCACAGTGGCTCATCTGGTCCCTCCTCCCTGCTCAAGCAGGGTCATCCCAGAGCACATGGCACAGGATTGTGTCCAGACAGTTCTGGAATATCCCCAGTGAGGGAGACTCCACAGCCTCTCTGGTCTCTGTTCAGTGCTCAGTCACTGCACAGGAAAGAAGTTCTGCCTCCTGTCCAGGTGGAACTTGCTGGGTTCAGTCCCTGCCCGTTCCTCTGGTGCCATTGCTGGGCCCTGGAGCAGAGCCTGGGCCCTGCTCTGAGCCTCCCTGCACACAGGGACACCCAGGGCTGAGGGCCCCTCTCAGCTGTGCCTCCTCTCCAGGCTGAACAGCCCCAGCTCCCTCAGCCTTTCCTCATCAGGGAGATGCTCCAGTCCCTCCATCATCTTTGCCACCCAGCACTGGAGCCACTCCAGGAGCTCCATGTCTCTCTTGTCCTGAGGAGCCCAGAACTGGACACAGCACCCCAGATGTGCCTCAGCAGAGGGGCAGCATCATCTTCCTTGAGCTGCTGGCAATGTTCTTCCTGATATAACCCAGAAAAACCAAAAGGAATGTTGTATATCCACTGTGATGTGAACCATCAATGTGCATTTCTTATAAATCCTTCTTAAACAAATGAACAAACAAAACAAACCAAAAAAATGCAGAACAAAAAACCACACACACAAAACCACCACCACCAACAACAAAAACGAAACAAAAGAAACCCCAAACAAACCAAGAAAACCAACCCAACAGCAAAAAAAGGCCTGTTTATGAGATTTCAAGGACTGAAAACAGATCCATAGTTTTAAAAAATAATTACAATTACCTTTGTTTTGGTTTGAACTGAACAGAAACTGCCCAGCTTTAAGCATTTGCACCCTGATGTCGTTGATGACTTGAACTCTGGCAGGAAATAAATCTCTCAATAATATATAAATCAATCAAATCTAAGAAACATTTATGATATTGGCAAAAGACACTGTCTTGACAGCAGGGCCATTCCCTGACCAAGTTCACAGCCCTGTAAACTGCCACAAAAAGTGCTCCTAATTTTTATAAGAGTATCAAACCAGATGCATTTTCCCAAATATTATGCAGAGTCAACTTTAAACGTGGGAATGGTTCCCTTGCAATTGTCAGAAATTATACTATAAAAGCTGAACATATGTACCAGATTTTTTTTCTTTTTTCTATTGTTTAGAGATCTAAATATAACTCTGATATTCCAGTGGTGTAAACTCTATGACTATAAAGAAATCTAGAAATTACAAGATCTAGAAATCTAGAAATCAGAAGATTTCTCTAGGAAAAAAAGTTTGAAGATAAAAAAAATTAAACCCAATAACAAATCTACTTTACAAATCTATTTAAAAGGGAAAATAAATTATTGGTCTCATAAACAGTGAATTTTGGGTTGGTAGTTGATAAAAAAGCAATTGAGAAGGACCCACCACCAACAAAT
Source organism: Agelaius tricolor (assembly GCF_023055355.1). NCBI lineage: Eukaryota > Metazoa > Chordata > Aves > Passeriformes > Icteridae > Agelaius > Agelaius tricolor. The sequence continues at coordinate 111,182,426 of NW_027269261.1, read as the reverse complement.
GGGAACTGGTATATAGTAAATAAGTATTAAGGTTGATAAGCAAATCTATAGACCTGCAGAATAAAATATTCCAAGAGTTTATACACCTCTGTTCTCATATAGAAAATCTCTGCACGATCCCAGACATGACATGTGAAAAATATGTATTTTCTAGTTTTGTTGTCTCTTCATTCATCCTAAAAAAATCTTTTGTTGAAAAGCTTCTTCTTTTTAATTTATCACTGAAAATCAAAGTCATGACATGAGTCAAAACCTCTGAATCCACCTTAAACTGTCAGTGAGGGAATTTGCTGCTCCAGCCCATCCCTTCATACCTGAATTATGCAGCCTGAGTTGATTTACAAAGGTCTTTTGGTCACTGACAAGCGCTGGAGGCTCAGTTCAGGTGTCTCATGGATACACCAAGTGTAATTTGAGAAGCCAAAGGTATCCTGAACATCTGCAGGGGCCAGCTAGATCTAACTCAGCACTTCTGGGGGATGTTACCACCTCTGGATCGTTCCTTGTGAGCCCCTGCATATCAAATGGCACTGAAATCTGAATCCAGTGCTTAGAGATATTTACAGGCAAATGCTTAATTCTCCTCGATAGGCAAAAAGGTATCAGGAGCCCAGATGGCCTGATATTTATTTATTTATTCATTTATTCATTCATTTATTGATTCATTTATCTTTCCTTCTTTTTGTGGTTTTAATACACTGCTGATACATCCTCTGTGAATGTTTTTGCCACTTAAGTAAAACACACCTGGCAGAGTTCAAGAAGCACTTGGAGAATGCTCTCAGGCACACAGTGGGATTCTCGGTGTGCTGTGTGCAAGGTCAGGAGCTATGCTCTATGAAGCCTGTGGGCCCATTCCAGCTCAGGATATTCTGTGATTCTGTGTGAAATAAAGCTACCTCAAGGTGTCTAGGTGTATATCTTCAATATTGTCTCCCTATCAAACTTCTACCTTCTCAAAATGGAAGTGGAGCATATTCCATCCTACTGGACAGATCTGTCCAGTTAATTTTATGGAAGTCTTTATCAAGTGCTCCCTGGAAGCAGGTGGAACCCTGTGGGGGTCAATCTCTCCTCTCAGATAACAAGTGATAAGATGAGGAAAATGCTTCAAGTTGCACTGGAGAGGTTTAGATTAGCTATTAAGCAAAATTCCTTCACTGAAGGGGCAGTCAAGCTTTGAAAAAGGCAGTCCAGGAAAGTGGTGGAGGCACAATCCCTGGAAGGAATCACAAGAGGTGTAGATGTATGTCAGGTCTGGCTGTCTGTCTCTGCTTCGACACGGGTAGAGTGGTTTTTGGGTGGCACGCGATTCAAAGGACGAGTCTGGACTCTTCAGCTTTTCGGTCTTCAGGTTGTTTATTATTTCTTATCTACAAAATTTTCTGTCTGCCCAACAGAGGTCTGATCTGCAAGCAGTCACAGGCACTCTCTGACCACCCACGGGGCGGTCATGTCTTTTTATACTAAAATCTACGTACACAATATTTACTTTTATTTCTCAATGCTTTTCACTCATGTTAGCAAGTGCACTTTCACCATAAACCAATCTCCAAGTGCTAACATCATCACAGGAGATGGAGGACAAGAAGAAGAAAGAAGAAGGACGAGACACGCCCTGATCCCTCCATCTTGTCTCCATAACCCCCCTGTACCAAAAACTTTAAAGTCTATATCTCACTTTCTAAATGTGTCTCTTTTACACCTTTTACTCTAAAGTGATTCTCTTGTCCTCAAACTCTTGTTACTTCTGTGGATGGATCAAAATCAAGCTACTAAACACTCTTGGCAACATTCTAGGATTTTCGAGACCCCCAAGGGTTCTCTTGGCATCTCTGGACATCGGGAACGATGTGCTGAGATCCCACATATGTAGAACATCTTCATAGGTGGAAAATCACTTCTATGCAAATACCTAACCCATAACAAGTAAGTATTTTCATTCTCTTGTTTTTAAGAACATCCAAATAGTTGCATAGTATATTTGCCAGATCTCAGAGAATCCTGGAATCTCAGAATGGTTTGGGTTGGAAGAGACTTTGAAGATTCCAATCTACTGGCATGGGCAGGGACACCTTCCACTAGACCAGGTTGCTGCCTACCCCATCCAGCCTGGCCCATGTGTAACTCCACAAAGGATGAATTGTATTTAGAATCTGTGGGCTTGGTGGGTTACAGATCTTATAACAGAAAATTATTGGTTATTTCCTAAATAATGTGTGAATTTAACTGCTATGTGTGGAAAATTAATAACTTGCTCTACTTCATACCGCTTAGTGGGAAATAGGAAGATATGCAAGACTGTGATTCTCTTTTCTTTCCTACTCTTACTGCTTTTCTCCTGGTAATATATTGAGAAAAAAAAAATGAAATATTAAGTAGAAATATTCTAGAATGGCTTTCTGTTTCACCAGGGGGTGACAGATGAAGTGGAGAAGATACCTGTTGGATTTATGGAGCCGATCCATCAGCCCCTGCTTGACCCACAGCTGTCATCTCCTTAACAATTAATATTTACCACTTGTAAATGCCTTCAGCCAGGGAGGGTTGTGAGATGAGAGGAGGTAAGGCAGGGAAAAACCTAAAAGGGAGGTTTTGTGAGGAATTGCAGGGAACACAGTACATCATGAGGTAATTACAGCTCAGCCTGTCCAAGTGTTGCTCTGCAATGGTGAATTATAGGCATGAAGCTGCAGCACTTCACTTTCTTACTTGTAACTAAATCAGAATCCTTTTAAGTTTTAATTAATCTGCTTAGCTTTAGTTGTGAGGGAGCAGGGGAGTGGGGAAGGAAGGCAGATTAACCCTTCAATTGACAAGGACTTTCACAGTGGCTCCTCTTGGGCTTTTTTTCCCCCAAGCACCTGAGGGAGACAGCATTATCAGTCTGACGTGGGGGCCCATTAGGCTGGGATTTTTTAATTTTTTTTAATTTGCTAGTGTCTAGTTAGTTCTCTCTATTTCATTATCAAAACCCAATTAATTTTCTGTAAAAGCATCAAATTAATTACAAAATACTATGGAAATATAAAGAATGGAGGAATTTCCCTCTTCTCTCCTCCTACCCTCGCCTCATTATGGGAAATATGTTGGGCCCCTTGGCAGCAAAGCCCTATTAAAGAGCTACAGACTGTCTAGCTCCTCATTTAAAATTCTGTTGGCGGTGTCAGGAGGCCTGTGTGATGGGGGTAAGTCCATTTCCACCCACAGAGATCATTTTCCAATTCCCCAACATGGAAAAATACAGTCATAGAATCATTAGAAGTGGGGCTGGAAGACACCTCAGGAGGAAAACCAGTCCATGTCCTCTACCTGTTCACCAAAGCTTCCAGGCATGGACACACTACAGCCTTTCCAGCTGCTCTGTTTTTGTATGATCCATTTCATTAGAGAGGTGCTCCTACTGAATTTTTTGTTCAGAGTTATTTCTCCCATACTCATTGAATATAGTGAATACTTTTATTTTTCCTCTTTATGTCTGATTTCTAGGTGTTTGAATACAGTTATAATGCTTTCATTAGTCTTTTCTTCAGACAATTTTGTCTCTCTTCTTTCTGCCTTTTCTTTGTAGGTAACATTCACCAGGGCTCCTCTCTGAGTGGTTGAAGTGAGAAATGGAAATCATTTACATCTTGACTAAATACAGACCTATGTTTCAGATGCTTAATCAGTGTTCAGTGCTATTGGGATATTCTCACCTGTGTTCCAGCTGCCAGTTGTCCTTAGGCCCTGTTTCATGGCCTTTATCCACATCTAAAATGGAAAATGGCAGTAGATGCTAATGTTCAGACAAGAGGGTTGTGCCCCTCATAGGTGTCCACAAGCTTTCACAATACTCAGTGGAAATCCCACCAGAGCAATATTTTGAGTCCAAAAGCAGAGATTCTCTTGCCCAAACTGAAGAATTTGCTTAAGAGTAAGCTGAGCCATTTTCTGGTCATCTTTGGTTTAAATATGAATGAGTTCTCTGTGGCTATAATGGAGCTTAGACAGCTGGTACTTATATAGAGATTACAGAGAAACTCAGAGTTCTCTGTGTCCCTGCCCATGGCAGGAGCTTCAAACCAGACAAGCTCTAAGGTCTCTTCCATCCCAATCCATTCTAAGTTTTTATGTTTCTGTGGATCCATATCTAGTTCTGATTCCTAACATAATTCAGGTAGTTGCACATATGTGCGTATGTAGAACATATGTAGAAGGTCACAGAACATTGAGATATGAGGAAAAGAACACCACCTTTGAGAGTTTTTCACAAAATGGAGACTCCTGAGCCTGTAATTCTGAAAATTTCAGAACATTTGTGCTTGCAATTCTGCTTGGAGAAGATTGACATTGAATGCCTCTGAGCTCTCATTGAGGATCTTTACTAAAGATGAGTGGACAGAATTGTCTTCATAGAAATTTTTAAATGTGAGCATAATCTCCCCATTGTACTCTCTCAGTTCTGTATCTGCAGCAGAGATGAATTCAGGTCATGCCAGAGTAGATGCAGCTCTGTTTTCTGATTTGGATGTATCTCATAAAACTCTGGTTGTATGCTGGATTTAGATCCAGATGTGCTTTGCTGGATTTTATCCCTTCTGACAAGAACTATTCAAAAATGGTGCAATCCCTGTGCTTATGTGAATGGTGGAACTGAGATTTCTGGGAGGGGTGAAATATGTGTTTGCTCCAAAGAAAAGCAGATTTGTCCTTTTGATTTTCCCCAAATTCTATAATTGTGATCACCATAACTAGTACAAAAGGTTCACTGTATTTCAGTTAAACTTGCATTTATATTGACCAAATTATGTTGACCTCATTCCTAAACTCCTTTGATTTTGTGTCTTTTATGTAACAAAGGTACAAAGTGCTGAATGAAGAATGCTCATTTCCAAAAAAAAACCCTTGCCCTGACCCCAGAACTCATTATCTCAAGGAAATCTCAACTTTCCAGTAATGTAACAGCCCTATCTCATTTTATTCTTGCTCTCAATGCTCCTCATAGGCCACAATTTAAGCAACAGGAGTATGTGGAGCCCTAAAGCCCTAAAGCAAAACCAGCTCCATTTGGTAGCCAATACATTCCCCTTAAGGCTGTCAGAGCACAAGTAGCACAAACACTCAGAGGACTGCAGGAAAAACTGAATGTTGCCTCTGTAAAACTTAGGTTTTTTTCTGGCTGTGCAGAAAAGGTGAAGATTAAAAAGCCCTGGAGATCTGGATTTCCTGATCTTGCTTCTGCTAAAATGTTAGGGATTACCAAAAAGGTCACTCCTATGAGTGGCATTTATCCACTGTGTCTTCCCCCAGGAGAATAATAATAATGGCCAATCAAGACTTGCAGGCAAAGCAAAACAAGGAGTCCAGGCCATTTTCTGGCCATTGCCAGACTGCTGTATTCCTGTTGATGAGGTTATAATTATGGGATAGTGGAATGATGTTCTCACTGGTCCTAGTCTGGTTCATAACCCTCTCACTTGACCACTGCCCCTACAGATTCTTATGTTATAGCAGAACTAAGGAAATCCTCACTGGTATTCAAGGTACCTGATAAATGTAGACAAAACTATGTTAATTTTGGCTAAACAGAGGAAAACATAACTTTGGGAGAAGGCAAGCAAAGAGAAGGTGGTGAAAGTTGCAACATGCCTGTTGAGTAGTCAAAAGAATTTACTACAAAGGAATTTACTACTATTGAGAAGAGTTTTACATCTGTTGTCTCTCTGTTCTGGTGAACTTTTCTTTAAGCTACAACATTTTATGCAAAAGCCCTGTGTGAAGCCAAGTGTACTTCAGTGACAAGCTTGTTCCATGGCAAAAAACTCACCTTTATTAAGAGAAAACAAAATTGACAATAATGTGTAAATTAGCTGTATTCTCTAAATAATAGTCAGCAGACAGAAACAGGTGTTTCTAGAGCTCAGATTCTCTGAGATATTTTAGATGCTTGCCAGGAAAATGGTGAGTTAAATCTTTGAAGCATCTTTTCAGCACCACTGATCCTAAAAGGAACCCAGGGTGTGTAGCTTAGATCTAGATGTTAGTCTATCAGACAAAATTATATGAGATCAATCCATGTCTAAATATACAATTATGTCTATTCCAGTGCTGCCTGAATGTGCCTCTATAGCAGGTACAGAAATTAAAGGATAATAATCTACATTTAATCCCATTCAAAAAATGCTTCAGAAATTACCAGCCAATGAGAAATAAATAACATCTAAGTAGAAATATCAATAAATACAAACTCTACTTACTTATGACCTAGGGAAGTCTTAAAAATAGGACTCAATCTTCAGTTTCTGCAGCTCCACTCACTCCATTGAGCTGGGCAGATTTATACTAGCTAAAGATTAGGATCAAAATATAAGCCTAACATCTTTAAATGCTTTAATTATTTATCCAAGGCTGTTTTGACTTGCCCTCTGCAGTTGGCTGTGAGTCAGAGGAAGCTCTAAGTAGTATATTAGCAATTATTATCTAGCTTAAGCTTTCACTGCATATTAGGAATCAAATCAGACATTTTTATTCTTTTAATTATTATTTTTTTAGAGAATAGAACAAAAATGTCTAATTTAGCTGTGGAAAATAAGAGGCTAAAATAGCGCTTTGGGTAAAAATGTCCCATTTAAATGGCTGCCAGAATTTGAGGAGGAAAAAAAAAAGTAAAAGAAAAAGCATGGAGAAGCATTTTCCAGCTTCAGAGAACTGCATAAACATTGGCTGATGGTTCCTTCACCATTCTTTGCTTATATTTGACAATGGAAAGTCATATTCTCCAGGGTGCAGAGTCAAAAGCAGCTCCATCAAGACATCAACTGAACTTTTACCTTCCATTTTTCTTGAATCACAGAATAGTTTGGGTTGGAAGGGACCTTAAAGAAAATTTAGTTCCAATCCTGCCATTGGGGGTGTCCTGAGCTGCTGAGGAAATTACTGTAGTGAAACAATTTAGTTTATGGTTTGTAAAAAAGAAGGAACTTCAACAATGCTAAATACTGAAATGTTCACTACTAATCCATGTCCCCAAGTGCAACATCCTCATGTCTTTTAAACTCCTATAGGAGTGGTGACTCCACTGCTTCCATGAGCACCCCTTGACAACCCTTTGAGTGAATAAATTTTCCCTAATATCCAATCTAAACCTCCCCTGGTGCAACTTGAGGCCACTTCTTCTTATCCTGTTATTTGTTACCTGGGAGAAATGCTACAGAAACCCTGTCCACACTGGTAAGGAGATTCAAGTGGTCTTTGGAACTTGTGTTGAATGCTCAACTCTGAAATGCAATGGAAGAGGTCAGCATGTTCAGACACAATGGTTCAGGCATAAACAGGACCTTAAGTGAGGCTATTCTGTGGGACATTCTGCAGTGAGTTGAGTAGGAGCTGCATGTGGATCTCAGAAAGAAAAACAAACTTCTACCTCCACAGGCCTCTCTAAAGAGATTGACTTATATCCCTGAGATTGGTTTCTTTAGGTACCTATACACAGATAGGCAAGGTCATTAGCATCTTAGAGCAGCTTTCCATGGGCATATTTTCAAGACAAAAGTGGTTTCTTTTAATTAAGACAACTGACATACAGTTGAATATCGCCAAGAAAAGCAGCATATTTGGTATTTTAGAAAGCAAGACATATTGATGTTTTGAGGTTTACAAACAGCACTCGCAAGATACAGCAGGATGACTAACAGGAAGCTAAAAGTAGGAACACTTTAATCTTGGTGTAACCTATCAGGGCATAATAATATTGCAGGAATAAATGTTGGTATTTTGATGTCTCCAAAAGCTGAATTCAAAACAAGACCAGCAAAGGCCAGGAAAGAACAGAGAAATGGTGGACTAGACGATCATTGTTGGTCCACCCAATTGGACTGTTCTATTCTATTCTATTCTATTCTATTCTATTCTATTCTATTCTATTCCATTCCATTCCATTCCATTCCATTTTTATAGAAAATGAACAAACCTTTTAGCCAGTGGATCTTTATTGTCGTACATGAATGTGGCCTATAACACAGACTAAACCACAGTTTCTGTCTCCCATTACTGCAATTTCTTTCAGGGGTGTTCTGGTACCCTTTTGTGGAAAAGAGTTCATGCAATCCTTGAACTGAAATCAGTAAGACAATTCAACAAAAACAAATGTCGAAAGATACAGTTCTTCTGATTCATCTTTCATAAAAGGTGAAATTAGGCTTGAGCCAAGAAGAACAAGGAAGCAGCCTCTCTTGGCACCAGTAATTACCATCTGGGATGGCCCCAAAAGTCCTTTCTTTGTTTTGAACCACTTTGAAAATGGTGCAAGTAACAGAACTGGAAAAGACAGAGCACTTGGCAAAAGGCTGTAAAATGGCAAAATCACTGAAAGTGTGTTATAAAGCATGCAAGAAGGAAATACTCCCCCAAGCAGGACATGTCAGTTGCATGGGAATGGCTGAGAAAAAACAGTTGCTTAAAGACTGTGACTTATGAACGTCTGCAATGGAAGCAGAAGAAGTGCCATAGGGGGGTAGAGCAGATGAGAAATGGATTAAGCCTGAGTGTGGAGGAAAAAACTGGAAAAGTCAGGCAAAGTTTCTGAGGTGGAAGACGACATGCCCTAGGAAGACATGGAAAGTTGGGATGAAAAGAAATTCTCCCTAAAGGCACAGACCTTGTCTATTACGTTCTGCAGTATTTCAGGAATTAGGTTAGAGGACAATGACTTCGTACTTTGCAAAAAATGCTTTTATTTTTCCAATAAGAAAAGACTCCACATATACCTACATCTATATTTATACCTAGAGCTCATAGCAAACTGATGCTTATACCACTCTATACCTATACAGGTATGTATATGGACATAAATTATTGGATTGTGCTTTTGTACTCTATTGTTAATTCTCTTCAAAGGGATTGAAATGTTTATGAAGGAAAGAGAAGCTTATTAGGACATGAAGAAGAGTCTGCTGCTGTTAGTTAAATTATGGTTTGGTTCACAGTTATTATAGTCTTTGGCTTTCTTCTTAAGTCATTTTTTACTGCAGGTTGGAAATTGGTTATGTATATACATTAAAAAGACAATTCCATTATCATCAAAAATTAAGACTTTTTCCAAACTGTCAATTTCATTGATTTTTTTCCCCACTAATCTCAGAATGGAGTATTTCCATCCTCTTATTTGAGATTACTTTCTAGAAAGAAAGCAACGTTGTGGGGAAGGATATTAAGTTTAAGAAAGACAAAATAAAAGAAGTTTTCTGTGATAGCTTTTTTTTGATGCCCTCATAACATTATTTTTTACAGTTTCACTTAATAGAAAAATCATTTTGGAAGAACCAAAAAGAACTAACTGTGTAAAGCAAAATATCCAGTTCTTGCCCAGGGCTGCTTATGACGTCAGTACCCTAATAAATCATGATAAAAACAATGTTTCATATTCATAGACTTGATATGGTCTGAATTTCTGAAAATAAGTAAAATAGAAGGGTACAAATTATAGTTGTCATCAGTTTGCATATACGGGTACCCAGGAGGAATATAGTGATACTGTCAGAGCACCCAGGGATCAGGGTTAGGAATTCACATGGAAGTGGATTCTCACTAAACACACAAAGGTCAACGGGACAGGCTTCTGTGGGAGGGAAGATCAGGAAAAATGTGGGTTTGGTGCTGAAGGTGGCAGGGCATCTGGTGATAGATGACACAGAAAAAGCTGGGAAACAAATGTTACATTTTCCTTGATTTTTCCTGGTAAGATTTGCCTTCAGCAGTCTCAGAGACCAAAAGGAAAATTTGGAGCAAGGAAGACTGACCATCAGTGGAAGAGGACCAGCATAGGGAACTTGTATACAAGTGGATATATGCAGAAGACCTGGTGAGATGTCCCGGGAGTATTGAGGGAGCTGGGTGATCACTCTCAACTACCTTGGAAAGGTCGTGGCCACTGACAGAGATCCCTGAGGCCTGGAAAAGAGCAAACCTCACCCTTATCTTCCAGGAAGGACCTGAATGAGGATCCAGGAAAGTCCAGATTGATCAGCCTGCAAGGGTGGTGGAAAAACTCATCCTGGAAACCTCTTGCAAATGTATGAAGGACGAGGAGGCAATGAGGTGTAGGGAATACAGACATATGAAAGGAAAACACTCCTCCTCAACTGGATAGCTGTGTGCACTGAAATGAATAGGACAAGGAGAGAGCAGTGGATATTGCTCATTTCAAATTTGGAAAAGCTTTCCATGGTGTCTGACATAACCACCATAGGCAAGTAGATCAAAATACAAAATAGAAAAGTGGGCAGTGAGGTGGATTGAAAGTGAGCTGGTCTCCCAGCCTCAGGGGGATTATGACTGGCAGCACAAAATCCAGGAGTCACAGACACTGCTGGGCCAATGCTGTTAATCATTTTCAATGGCCAAGATGATGAATAGGTGCAAATCTGCAAATGGTAAAAAATTGCAAGGAGAAGTTGATATGCAAAGTGATCATGCTGCCATTCAGAGACACTTCAATAAGCTGAAGAAATGGGCCAATGGGGATCTCCTGGAGTTCAGGAAAAGAAAATGCCATATCCTTGGAACAGAAAGGAATAACTCCATGTGCCAGTACAGACTGGGGAATGCTGGGAAAGCAGCTTGGAGGGAAAAGACAGGGGGGTCCTGGTGATTCTATCAAACTTGCAGATGGTGATTCTCTAATTTAATGTAGACCACTTTTTAACCAAAATCTAAACAGAAATTTGAATAGAAATTTGTTGTTATTCTATGTATTACGAGTCACAGGCAAACTGCTTAAATAATTTATAGGACCATCCACAACAGATAGGACATATTAGCCATCCACCCTCTAGGAACAAAAATCATCGACGTGGGTATCATGAAGCTGAGTGAAAAGGAGCTGATGCTGCATGAGTTGATACTGCCTCTAACAGGAGTGGAGCTGTCACTTTCAACACTCACTGCTCAATCCATGCCTACTGTCCTTCCAAAGCCATCTCAGTGCACTAAAATATTTTTAGAGCCTTCCATTTCCATTTCCCTGTCAGCTTCTCTCTCTGTATTCCATCGTGTTAGTTTGTATCTATGCATATGATGAGACAGCTCAGAATTTTATTAGCCTGACTTGGGCTGACCACAACATGCATGTGCAAGAGATGCAAAGCTCCTTTTTATATTCCTGCATGTTGGCAGGGATAATGCAAACTGGAATAGTCACAATACATTTGCCCTGGGGAAGTAAACAGACAAAAGTAAGAAATACATATATTAAATACTTTGGGAAATTATTGGATATTACTTGTACCCTGTCCAAATTCTATAACCCTGTTTTTATATATTGAATAAACTCTTACCTCCTCAGTAATCCCATGAAAGAGGCTTTCTGCAGAGTAGAAGTGTGCTTGTCTGTGCATATTCACAGTCTACTTAGTCATAAAAAATTAAATGTTCTTTTGTGGATGTACCTATGGGTTTCCACTGATAGGGAAAAAAGTCCAGACATGTAATCTGAACATAGGAAATAGCACCTGCCTTAACCAATGGACATAGTGAACATTCCCTGGGCAAATTAACCTGATAGGATCTGGCCCTATAGTGTCATAGCAAGCCATAACGATTTTTTAATATGATTTTCCTCATGTCAAAGAGCAAGAACGTGGGAAAAAGGAAGAGGTGTGACTTGTAGAACATTACATCATCCCCTTTCACTGGCTGTAAGGACATGTAGGCCATAAACAAAGGGAATTGCTTTGGAGAGATTTGAAATGGAGATTGTCCTGGAACAGCTGAGGTTTTTGAAACTTGTTAGAATATGCAAATGGATTTGGGAGCTCAGAGGAGCTCTCAAAATATATTTCATAACTAAATATTATGGGCCAAAGAATGTTTTTGATCCCTAATAACTGGCACTGGTGAAAGCTCAATTTATCATCATTAACATAAGACCTTGACCATTAAACAAAGTAATATTGGTTTCAGCAGATGAAAAATAAGCTAGAAAAGAGGAAAAATAAAAGAGAAGCAAGGAAGAGAATATATATTGTTTTCTTAAACAAAGATTGAAAATGTATATCGAAATTGCCTTGTGGATTCAGAAGTGAGGGATCTTATGAAGAAACGATTTCTTAAGAAGAAAAAGACTTTTGTCGCATGGTGAGATTCTTGGAGTTTTCCTGTGCAGAGCCAGGAGCTGGACTTGATGGTTTTTGTCGGTTCCTTACAGCTCAGGATACTCCATGGTGCTTTGATTCTACTCAGACTGCCTCCAGACCATAAACACCTGGCAGCCATACAGTCTGCTTGGCTACTCTTGGCAGTAAGAGCTGATCTTAAGTAGACTTTCAATCACCATTAGAAGTGAGCACAGATTACACACTATAATTCAGAGAGACCATGAGATCCAGTACCTATACCAGAATCTTGAATTTCCAGGAAGGATATGAAAAACAGTAGCAAAAATAAATTTTCCAAGACCGAGCTATCCTGAAGATCTTCCCCACAAAGAAATAGATGTTCACCATTAATTTATTGTCTCAGATGTATTTGTGCAATCTGCACCAGTATGGGACATACAGACAGGAGACTTTTTTCCTGATTCCTCATTCCAAGCGATTCATTGTGTGTTTTGGAATGGTGCTGCTAGTTCTGGTTTTCAGGGTAGTGGCATTGTCATCCAAATTCCCATATAAAGCCCCAAGAGATCATTGGGTGAAAACCATTCTAAACATATGAAACACTTTTCTTCTTTTGTTATTATTGTACCAATAATCTTTGCTGCCCTTTGTATTAAATTTTCTTCTCATAGCACCTGCAGTACTAAGATTACAAGGAATTTTATTGCAATAATACATAATTTTTTCATACCAGTGCTTTGACACCATTCCCACAGGGGGAACTTTCTGACATCACCAGAACCAACAGGACACTTACTGTAAAAAGAAATAAATCACTCCCTAGGATACCTAAGTAAATATTTAAAACCTTAAATTTATTACACATTCTTGAAAATCTCAGTTGAAACTTTTGCGAAAAACCCTGCAACATATTTCTTATTTATGGATCATTAATTTACTGAAAGCTCATTGTGGGTCATTTTTTTACAGAGTATTGAGAAACAAGGTGCTGCTCACTAGAACTGGTAAATATTACAAAGTATCTGTGAACATGCATTTTGAATACAAATCAGAAAATTGCCATTACATATGCAATCTCCTTTTTTCATTTCCCATTATATACTCAGCAATATTATTGAAGAAACAGAGTTTTATAAAAGCTCATACAAATGCTCATTTCCTCAGTCTACGATCCGACACAAGGAAATACTGATAAGGTTATCTGCTTCTTTTATTGGACTTATTAATTTTGCTGAATATATTCCAAGACATGATGTATCCTTCAGAGTAGTCAATGCAAAACTCAACATTAGAGGAGGAAGGAAAACATGCTTATTGTGCAGTGCTGTGATAGGTCAGCTTTTGAACTTCAGAACTGCTGGTGTTCACAATTTCTGAGTGGCAATTATTCAGTATCTCAAAAAAGTAGCTTAATGTACACTGAGACAGCTCAAGTGTCATAGTTTCCTGCTTAGGTCCCATAAAGCATTTCAACTCAATAAAAGAAAAATAAATTCCTTAGCATAAGGTCACTAGGACAATAAAAACTAACTCATATCATTTTACTGCCAGAGAAGCCAGGACCTGATTCAGGTTGTTTTATTCCTACTTGTTCAAAATGTTAATAGAAGAGTTTGTTCTTTAGTGATGTATTCTGCCTTATCCTATAAAGTCATAAATACATAAAATGTTTCAAATAGATATATGTCATTTATATATAGAATTCTGTCTTTAAATATTAAATTTATAAAAATTGTATACATAAATACAATTATGTGAAACTCTTTTTTCACATTTAAAAAAATTTCTTACAAAGATTTTAAGAAGAAACAGATCCTTTCCAGAACTCTCTGTGTAGAAATAAATGCACACAAGAAATCTACAGGCCAAGAGCTTTTAGGGCATGACAGACTCAGTGAGCAGGAACAGCGGAAACATTCAGCACATGCCATTGTCCCATCGTGCATGGCCATGCTCAAGACATCTGCCCAAGATCTGAAAACGTCATTTGCATCAAAAGTGTCTGTTGAAAGAAGCTTAAATTTACGCTCAATAAAGCTTAAATTAGGTTCAATGAAAAAATCAGAAATTGCCTCACTGATACACCAGAACACTGATCAATTCTTTTTGATGAAAACTTCTTGTAGCCAAACATTTCCATCTTGGGCCTAATGCTCAGTCAAAGAGAATTTTCTCTGTTTCTTTTGCAGAAACAAAGTGAAGAGTGAAGCAAAAAGTCCTTATATTCCTACAAAATGCCTTAGCTCCTCTTGTTTTGTTTCATTTTATGTATAAATACATATATATTCATGTGCACCTAACTAATATGTATAAATAAATATTAGTTATCAGATTCTATATACATATAAATCTGTGAAGCATATCCATGTTGGATGTCCCAGACCAGATCTTTGTAGATAGGCATCAGTATAGATTGGTCTCATTGGAAATACCAACAGCCAAAAGGGCTTCAGGTTTAAATAATTCTCTTGCCCTTCCAGGTGGTTCATCACTCCAGGTCAAGTTCAAGATGTATTGATTAAGTAGCTTAAGGGAAGGTCACAGATCTCCAGCCTACCTTCCCTGGGGTCTCCAGGAGAGAAGGATATTTTGTGGCCAGATGGAATCTCATGCCAGTTATCAGACAAGAATAAGACTACCGAACAAAACAAACCTCATTTAAAATCAAAATTAGCTTTCCAGTGGCCAGAGATAGATGTTTTCCATTTGTGCAAAGTGTTTTAAAGTAACAATTTAGCCTTCTGATATTTGTTGTATTTTTTGGTAGGTGTCATAGCTTTTTCTGATGTGGTCTTCATTTAAACAAAAAACTTTGGTTATCTGTGCTCCAACTGAATGCTCTCCTTTAACAGAGCTTTTCTCTTTTCCTCCCTTCTCAGCACTTGGAGCATCTTAACCAAAATACTTTGAAATTTTTTGGTTTTGTGTTTTGCTTCTGTGATGGGGATCATCCAGTGTAACTGAGACTCCCGAGCAGCTATGGGGTTTTTTTTGAAACTACAGGCTGGAAAAATGTTTAAAAAGGACCTGCAGGATGCCTCTCCCCATGAACCCATGAGGAGAGAGAGCTGGAAATGAACATCTATTTTAAAAAAAGGTACAGTGTTCTTTCACATGCAAATTATCAGAGATCCAACTCACATAGTTCATATCCCTATAGGAAGAAATACAGCAGAGCTGACAGATGTCATCAGTTGACTTAAATGACTGTATAAAAATTCACGACGTAAGTCTTTTATCTACAAACCCCGCATGTTTAAGAAAAAAAACTGTGCCAGTGGTTATAGGCTACTACTTTGACTGCTAAGCCTTTGTCACCTGCAATTCCATGGGTAAACAGTTCTAAATCATGGGACTCATTCAACAATATCAATAATTTTAATATAAAATGGTAAAGACGTGGATTTTTAAAACCCAGAAAACAACCAAAAATTACTGTTGTGCATGAACGTTTCTTTATGATCCAACTTGCAACATTTTTATAGGCTGCATGTCTGAAAGAACATACATATAATGATGTTTAAAGTGTAGTTCAGAGCAAAATTATTGCAGTTTTATATATATAGTGAAGCCATATAACAAAAGAGCAGTAGCTAGTGTTTGCCCTTATATGAGATGCAGTCATATAATAGAGAGCCTTAAAGCTAGGGTTTACTGTACTTTGGGAATTAATCACATAAACTATAAATTGGGTTCAACAGGCTGGCTGGGTAAATAGGCGCAGCTAATGAGGACACTATGAGATCTTATAAGAGCGCTGACTGCCCCAGGACAAAAGTGCCGAGCTGCACCTGATGGAAAACTAGAAGACATCAAAGCATAAAGGATTAGTGCTCTCACAGTGTTGAGAAATGGCCAGGGGGAGATTCACCAACTTATTACCCACATCCAAGCTAATCCTGTTATCTGCAAAATATGACTGTGTTCAGGAACTGCCACCACCTAAACTTGCAGGAGACTAATTCTGTGTTTACATGGACAAAAGTGAGGGGAATTTTCATCTGGGCAAAGAATACGAGAGAAGGGAATTTTTAAGGGTTTCCTTTGTATCGAATGCTTGAAGAGGGGAAAATATAAAATTAGTTCTTTAATGGCTATTCTGTATCCTATATAGATATCCTATAGGATAGAATCCTTTCTCTGAGAATCCAGGGCAAAAGTCACATAAAATGTGTTCTCTCTTGTTTAGTTGCACTTTCCTAAAAGAAAATCAAAATGCACTGGAAGTACCTTTGAAGATGAGAGGAATTAATAGTCCCCCAATATCCATCCCTGCCCAGGAAATCTTTTGTGCAGCAAATGTCTGCCTGATGTTTTTTTCAGAGCAATAAAAGGAGGTGAAAAATATCCCAAGGTCCTTGCCAGCACACCACAAAAATATAATTCATTATACAGCCTAAAGTATGTCTGTTGGCTCAATTTTTTTTTTTTTGGAAAAGGTTTATAATTACCAATGCTAGGAATCTAATTTCTTTTTTATACCAAAGGTTCATTTGGTATAACAGCACCTATGGTGGAAAAGAGATCTTATTTTTCAATTTGAATTAAACATAAATAGACCAAACAGTACTTCTTAGAGCAGATAATTCCAGGGAAGAGGTCTGCAAGTTAAATTTAATCTAAACATGCAATATGTTCCTTCCAGTGGCTCATCAGTGCCAGGGATGGTTGCCTCTAGGGCAGAGTTTAGGCGTGATTACCCAGGCAAGCCCATGGCTAAGCATTTATATGGCATTAAGGAACACCCCCAGCACACAGATCTTGCAGGCAAGGATTTATCTAGCTATCTAAAGGGAAATGATTAATTTTGTAGGTTTTAATTTTTAGGGATGTAAGGATGCCAGAGTGCCTGGTGATGGGAGAGACTCATTGTGAGGATGGCATTGCCTGCAGGCTCCCTTTGGTTTTCTTACTGGTGCTGTTTGACAGCACCACACCAAAGTTGTGAGAATATTGCAATTAGAGGCCCCCATTAGCAATGAAAAATAAGCACCCTGAAGAGAAGGAGGTGGTGATTGCCTGATGTAAGTGAATCAAACTACCAGGGGATGATTCGTGTGGTGACCCCAGGGTACCTGTGGAAACAAATTTATACCCCTGACTTGCATGTCAGCCCCTTCTCACTTGTCTGTTTTCTAACCCTGGACATATCTGGATTTCTTCTTTTTTTTCTCCCTTATTATCACCCAGTCTAGTAACCAGAATGTCCCTTGATTCTTGATAATTGATGGCCCAAAATTCTTGATCATTTACTATTTTTCAACCCAGAGTGCAATGGATCCTCCTCTGTCTATATATAAGGATTTCCTGATGTCATTTTCAGAGGTTGGACTTGATGACCATGGAGGTCTTGTCCAACCTTAACGACTCCGTGATTCTGTGAAATTGCCAGGAAACAGACCAAGGAATGTTAATTAGTTAATTTGGCAGCTTCCTTCATTTGGTAAGGTGAATTTTTGTACTTTTGGTAAGGTGACTTTTCTATTTTTTAAATCAGTTTTATGAATTTTCATTCATAAATGAATGAAAATTCATAAAAGCAGGGATATAACTGAAAATCAGATACTGAGATCTCTCAAAGTCCTCTTGATTTTACTAAGTTCTTTCTTTTGGAGAGTGAAAAATAATTAACCATCTTTTTGAAGATACATGAAAGCTCCACTTGTACATCTTGGAAGAAATTCTTCCCTGTGAGGGGGTGAGATCCTGGCTCAGGTTGCTCAGAGAAGCTGTGGCTGCCCCAGCCCTGGAAGTGTTCAAGGCCAGCTTGGACAGGACTTGGAGCAACCTGGGATAGTGGAAATTGTCCCTGCCCATGGCAGAAGACCTGGAACAGGATGGACTTTATGAGCATTCCAACCCCAAACCATTCTGTGATTCCATAATTCTAGAATTTTCTTTTTCCCTAACAGACATGTCAATTCCTTGAGTTTTTATTGAGATAATTCTTTATATTTTATTTTATCCCTCTTGAAAATGTGTCAATTGTTGAATTCAAAGCCAAATAATTTAATTTTGTAAGAATAAAATGCCCTTGGATTTAATTCAAAATAGATCCCTATTTGGCAGCTTTTTAAACTTCCTAGGAAATTTGTCAGCCACAGATATCAGAGTGCTGTCAATGCAGTGAAGAACAGCTTCAGCTAAGACACGGCTTCTTAGGAAAAAAAAAGGATAGAAAACACCATGTAAAAAATGAAGTAGTTCTCTGGAACATTGATATCCACATAAATTTCTACATGTTTGCCTGATTATGGGCTGAAAAAGGTTTCTTACTTCTTCATCTTGTTTAAATCAAAACAAATAGAGCAAGACTAAACATTGTGGATTCAAAACAAGAAGGAAAAGAAAACCTGATTCCTGCCTGGAACCTGTAGAGACTGACATGATAGTCCTGACAACTGCTTCCCTTCTCATGTTAGACATTTGCTGATCAAATGGGAAGCAAGAATAAGTAATAATATCCATTAATATTTTTTTTTTCTTATCGATTTCACAAACTCAAGTACGGCTTTGGATGACAGAAAAAAAGCCTCAGAATAGATATTAACAGCTAAAGAAAAAAACCTAATTTTGAAGCTATGATTTATACAAATATTATGTCAACCCTTAAATTAAATATTTAAATTGAACATAATGAAGGAGAAAAATCTTATGAAAGATTTTCTATTTTCAAGATTCGTTAGGTTTGGTTGAAATTGTGCCTGCTATTTTCTGATCTCTTCCCTGATGTTTTTTTCTTCCTATCCTGGCTCTCTTCCTCTGCAAATTCATGGACAATAATCCTGATATGATTTGCTATTTAATTTTTCAGATGTATAGATCGCCTGTTGGCAAATAAGACTCTCATAAGAACTCAAAAAATTGCATTCTGAAATTTATGTTGGACAGCACATAGATCCTAAAATTGACCAATGATCAATATGTGTAGGATCACAGAATCAGAAAATACACTGAGAGGAAGGAACACACCTACGTCCTTGACTCCAGTGATCAAACGCAGCAAGGCAACAAGCCCCTGATGATTCCAGAATAAATCCATACAATTTTCCTTGGCCCTTGGCAGAAATCAGCTCCATTTGATGATCTTTACCTTATTCAACTTGTACATACATTTACAGATTTATGCAAATGTTTTTCACAGGTGAGGAAAAGGTAAAACTCTATGGATCAATAACTCCCCCCCTTTCACATCTTCCCCTCTCCCCACCACAAATCAGAAAACACTGAAAACAATTAGTTTATATTCCTTAGATTGAAAATATTTTTTTTTCTCTGTAGTCCAATCTGTATCAAAAAAAGTGACAAGAGTGGAGGCCTTCTCATGCCCCTAAGTCCTTTTGGAAGTAAGTCTACAAAGTATTTTTTTTCTGTTAACTAAATATTTTGCTTTTATTTCCCACAGCTATGGAAAAAGTCAATATAACAAATTTCAAACTACCAAAGAATATTTTCCTTTGTAGCTGCAGAACTACAATGCCTTTACTTTTTCTGCATTGATGTTTTATGATTCTGAGACGCTCAGAGAAGGGAAAAACAAATTTCTTTTCAGTGAGTTCTAAGCACCCAAGTACAAGAGAGACATGGAGCTCCTGGAGGGGGTCCAGTGCTGGGTGGCAAAGACAATGGAGGGACTGGAGCATCTCCCTGATGAGGAAAGGCTGAGGGAGCTGGGGCTGTTCAGCCTGGAGAGGAGACACAGCTGAGAGGGGCCCTCAGCCCTGGGTGTCCCTGTGTGCAGGGAGGCTCAGAGCAGGGCCCAGGCTCTGCTCCAGGGCCCAGCAATGGCACCAGAGGAACGGGCAGGGACTGATCCCAGCAAGTTCCACCTGGACAGGAGGCAGAACTTCTTTTCTGTGCAGTGACCAAGCACTGAACAGAGACCAGAGAGGCTGTGGAGTCTCCCTCACTGGGGATATTCCAGAACTGTCTGGACACAATCCTGTGCCCTGTGCTCCCTGCTTGAGCAGGGAGGAGGGACCAGATGAGCCACTGTGGTTCTTTCCACCCCATTTTTTGATCCTGTGTGCATTTGAGGGACACGTGATGAGTCGTTACTTCACCTCAACTTTTGGAACCAACTAAAAGTTAGTTCTCAGCAATATATTCAGTGGGTAAAGAGGGGACCAACCCCCCAAAAGATCTGCATTTTTTTGCAGCAAAGATCATGATCTATGAGCAGGTCAATCTGTGTAGTCTGTTGGAACTCACCGTCACAAATTGATATCTAAAAGGATCAATTACTTACTTATATTAGGTGAATTCTATCTTTTCCAACAATTTCTTCATTTTCTTTTCCAAGTCATGAATGTCCACATTTCATCTATTGTTTTTCTATTTCATAATAATCTTTTCATACCTAGAACAGAAATAACAGAAATGCTTTCAAGGACTGTTTGGTGAGCACCTTGAGTTTTTCATAGAATCACAGGCTATGAAAAGCCTGTGATTCTATGAAATTTGAAATTTGAATTTGAAGTTTGGCTTGGAAGGGACCTTAAAGGTCATCTGGTTCCAATTTCCTGTCATGGGCCCTTCCAACACCTTCCACTAAACCAGTGTACAAATGCTCCCAAATATTTTGGATTGCTCTCATGACAGGATACCTGATGTTCTGTTTGTTCACCCTGGTACAGGACAATTCATACACAAGATTAAGTCTGGACATTTTAAGTTCACTTGTAGCTATACGGAGTTAAACAGTGACAAACTCACAAAACTAAATTGCATTTTGCAAGGTACATTCAAAAATTTTGGATAGACTGAGGAGCAGGAAAGGCCTGAGGTGAGCAGTGTCTTTTAAAGAGTTGTCAAAGTACTCTGGGCCTGCTTATGGCCATGTTTGGCTGGAAAGCACTAATTAGATTAGATATACTTGGCTAGAAGGCAGAAAGCTCAAAACATTAACTTTTTTAACACATACATACATTTGGACTATAATATATTCTGCTTTTTGGAGGTATGCTCTGAGTAAATATCTTGCCAGCATGATGTTATCCCTTGATTTCCTAAATAGAAATATACTGTTTCAGAGTGCACACACACAATTCTTTTATACAATGTTGAGAGAAGAGCATTGATTCCGAAATGGTACTAATATCTTCTTTTTTTAATTAGGAAATACATAGAAATGCTACACATTTGCTGACATTATGAATTTTGATTTTTATTTTTCTTTTTATATTTTTAGAACATTTGGGTTTTTTATGATTATTGAGGAGAGAGCTATATAAGCTTTTTTCTTTCAATAGGGATTACTCAAAGCTTCCAAACAGTATGAAAACCTTGAATTTTGTTGTCTTAGCACAAACTAATGGAGAAATATATGATCCCATGGCAATCTGCCTTCTGTGGTTTCCCTCCCCTCTACTTCCCTCTTTGCTAGTGCACACAAAACCCTTGCCTAAACATGAAGGGTTACAAAAAATAGCACAGTCTAAATAATTTCACTTTGAGAATTGCGTAATGTTGGAAAACTGCTATTCTCACCAAAAATTCCCACTGTGAAGAGCTGAGAGCAATATTGGGTCAAACAAGAGTGTGAAGTGGTAATTTGTGCACTGGGGAGTTTAAATGGATGACTATTTGTGGGATTATTTTTTTGTACATCCACAAGGTGACCAGGAAGAATTTTTTTGTTTACCTTTGCTTTTGAAGCTATTTAACAGATAGAGCGAGGAAGAAGGGGCTTTTCCAGCATATTTTGTTCACCTTTATGTTCTGTGTCCATCCAAAGCAATTGCTGGGCTGGTTTTTATTGGTTTTGTTTGTTTGTTTGCTCTTCTGGTTTTTAAGACACGGTACTACAAACACATGGGAAGATGAGGGATTTTTTAATTGGGGAATATGGTCCATAAATACTTACTCTGGGATTTAGGAGGCCTTAGAAATTCCTTTTCTGAGACTTCAGTTCAAGACTTTAATCTTCTGAACATTTATAATGGGACCTTGGGCGATCTGCATTTGAGATTAAACATTGTATTCTACATATTTTGCATCTAAAATCTGGAATTACTTCATTAGACTTTTGTTCAGAACATCCCTGAAAACACAATTCACAAATAAACTCAGATTTTGCACAATCACTGTTTATTTGTGATCTTGGGCTTGAATCTTCTCTAGAGGTGTCTGTCTAAATCTCATTTACAGACTGATATGTCTTTTCTTTCAGGAATTTTCTATTTCATGCAATTTGCACCTCTCAAATTATCTCCTAACTGAAAAATTTAGAACTTTTTTTTTTTTTTAACCTGTTCCACTTCACAGATATTGGATGTGATCCTTTTGTGTTCTTTCAGGAATTTTCTGTGGTATTTAAACGAGTGAAGGTATAGAAGGAAATTTTTCCATTGTCTCTGAGGAGAAGGTGGGATATGTGGTTAATGTTAAGTCTCCTACACCCACTTAATTAGGACAAGCAGTTAAATTAGTAGATGACTGTTTTGTAAATCTTAATTGGGTTTATATGTGCACCTAGGTTCATCCCATTGAACTGAACTGTCTCAGACTGGGATGAAATTGTCCCAGGGTCCCTCTGTAGTCAGTGGGGACTGATCCACACATCCATATCATATTTGGAACTTATGTAGGACTTGTTGGACTCTGGGAAACTCATTTCCCTGCACCTTGAACAGAAGGCAATGAGAAGACTTGGCAAAGAGAGATTTGGTGTGGGACTCATTCGCCTTCAATTTTTGCCAAATTAGGTTGCAGGCCAAAAGTCTTTAATCCCTTGGCAATGACAGAGTTTGCTTATTTTTTAGGACTGCCTAATCCTAAATTTAATACTTAAATTTAAATTCTATTGAAACTTCAAGTGCTGCTTTCACTATATCCAGTTAAGGGAAGTGTGAAGTAGTCCAGGACTTGTCTCCAGAACTATTCTGGTTTCCTGATCCCTAAAAGCCTTATGTAACAAACTCATGCATCTGGAAGAATTTTTTTTCAGAATTGTGACCCCTTCTCAGCTGAACACCCTAACTACCAGCCTGAGTTAGCCTTCCTCTAATCTTTTCCCTAAATAGTGAGTGGATTTTGTGTTCTCTCCTCTTCAAGTACCCAAGAGAAGGTATTGAATTGCCTGGCAACCAAAATACTCAGAGGCTGAAAGATATGAGCTGAATCCACATCAGGGTGCTTAGCACCTTGAATTTTGATCTCACACTTCATCCTTACAGAAACAGGAAGTAATAATATTTGCATCCCTTTAGGGGGGCGAATTGCATCCCAAAATATCTGGTGTTCCATACTGACTCCTTACACTCTTGGCAGAAGAAAGTCAGGTTAGACTGCCCTGTAAATGTGCCTAGTCAATAAGAATAGGAAAGCATTAGGCAGACCAAAATTTTTAGAAATAGTACAGAGAATTTTAGAGGTTATTTAAAACATGCTGAACCATCAATTTCCAGGGGCTGAAAATATCAGTATCCAAGTTTGAACCTTAACCAGGTGACAGGATTTCATCTTTTGATGTTTAAGGGCTTAAATTCCAGGAAAGCAATAATCAGAAGAGTTGTAGTGAAGTCTGCTCCAGCCCTTAGTTAATCTATTCCTCAGTTCCAATTTTTAAAATGGGAGTATTGGCACAGGGGCTGTGAGATTGTATCTGTTAAGGATAATGAAGTGTCCATACGCTGTGGTGATGCTTATCACTGAAAGACTCAGGAGAGGAGTGGCCTCAGTAAATTGCTGAACAAACTTACTCCTGACAGGGCTGTGAGATCAAGCCCTTAAGCCAAGATATCACAAAAGTCTTGGCAAACAAATCAGATATGTTGTGTCTCAGAAACAATTGCTGTTCTGCAATGGATAGGTCTTCTCCTCCTTGAAGCACTGAAAATCCTCTGTGATTGGAATAGGGACATCTTGGGATCTCAGGGTTCCCTAAATCCTTTCCCCAACAGATACAATCTCACAGCCTCTGCTTCAACACTCACATTTTAAAAAGGGGAGCTTGGGGAAATAGATTACCTAAAGGCTGGAGCAGACTCCTTAACTCCTCTGGTTGTTTCTTTGCTGAAATTTAAGCCTTTAAATTTCAAAACCTTTTGGTTTCGGTCCAAACTTCAATACTGATGTTCTCAGCACTCAGACTATGATGGTTCAGCATGCCTTAAATAGCCACCTAAATCATACCAGGGATATGAGGGTAGAAAGAAGTGCTTTTTTATCTGTACCAGGTCTGTGCTGTGGTTTCTTTACTGTACATCAAGTTTACCAAAGCAATATGCATCAAGCTAAGGGACCAAGAGACAATTCTGGCTCACAAAGAAGGAATTTAGACAAAAAAAGAATATAGGCTTGGGAATGTTCCTGAGGAAAAGTTGCTCCCTTACTCTTAAAAGGACACATAACCCTGAACTGCCACAGTTTGCATAGTGCTGTGTACAGGGTTTTGATGAATCTGAAGCCAGAAGGCTTTCCTATTATATTTGCCTAGTTGGCATTACCTTTCCATGGTTCCAGGTGAAGTGTTGGTACAATACCCACAATTCCATCAGCTCCCTGACCCACTGCAGCTCCAGCTATAGTAGCTGACAATGTAATATTCATTCAGCAGCTGATTATAATTAAAAATATCAGAATAATTAAAGTCCTCAGCTTGACAAGCAGAGCCATAACTTTGCCTTCAGACATTCCTCTCTAATTAGTTAATTAATCCTAATGCAAATTATAAGCAATAATTAGTCAGCCAAGCTTGACATAAAAGTCTGCTGACTTAGAGCTAAAAGGCTTTTCTGGTTGTTGGTTTGTAGGTTCTTAAGGTGTCTTTTGTCCACTCAGGTTTTCTGTGTCTCAGGTCCTGTCAAGTTGCTCCTGATGTATGGACATGAAATTAGTTTGCAGACTGAAAAAACACAGCTATAAAAATTTGCACTACCATAGGCACTATTTTATTTGCTTAATAAACTGGATAGTCAGAATGTGTATAGAATATAAATGCATCACATATGCATCCTAATGTAATATAAGCAAGTTTTTATACAATTTCATACATTTAAGGACTTTCACATCCCCAGATTTAGCAGGATATATCTGCCTGCAGATGGTCTGAGATGTTCTGGTCAATTACATAATGTAAACTTCAATATGATTCTAAGACTAAGCAAGATTCTGATCTCCTGTATGACAGATGAAATCAAATTATTTTGTACCAGGATAACTGGTATTTGATTCACGTTTTTGCATAGGTTTTTAACTGTTAAAGTGAGACAATTTGAGTTATCATCAGATAAATCAGAAGTGTAAATATTGCTTTTTCATATGGCAATGCAGCTAATATCAGTGAGCTGCATTCCACAAAGACCCAGCACTGTCATATCTCTGAAATACTCATGATTGATTTGGAACACTCATGGATGTTTATGCGTTTATTCTTCTAAAGTATTTTTTTTCTTAAACTGTTCCTATTCACATCGAAAAAAAAAAGTTGCAGTGCTTAAAAAAGTGGAAGGCAAAAATGGAAAAATTATTCAGAATGCATGAATATTTTGTAGTGAGAATACTTTTTCTAACAGAGACAAAATCAGAGCATCTTTTAATCCTATACTATCTTGCTTTCAGTCTAATTTCTCATGTTCAGGTAAATGGAATCACAGGGGGGGATCCCCAAATGTAGGGGACACCTACCTACATTTATTGTACTCCTCTGAGAAACCTGGTTTAGTGGAAAGTATCCCTGCCCATGGCAGGAACAAGATGGTTTTTGATGTATCTTCCAACCCAAACCATTCTATGTTTCTCTGTTTCCCCTCACATGATTTTTTAGTAATGGTTTAATCATGTTAAATATTATGGCTATGAAGAATGAAACCCAGCAGCCTGTGTTTAACCTGCACTTTTCTTAGCCAATGCAGTTACATTCCCTGTGCTAAATAGAGTAAAGAGAACAGGAATAAAAAAAGCTAGTGTCAGGATAAAACCAGATTAATTTATCTGAGTTCCCTTGAATTTCTAACATTTTGACTCATTGTAAACCCTTAAGTGTCTTAATGAGACTTAAGGAAAACTATAGTCAAGAACCATTTTTATTTGTTAATCCTCTTGTTATTCATTTCACCTTACCTTAACTGTCTGAGCTCTGGAGAATAAGACCCAAATAGATTTTCTAGATTTAGGGAAGCAAAGAGATTCCTACTGTAATCTGGCCAGGATTACCCCTGGGGACATTGATTTTTTTTCCATGTCTACAGAGGAAAGATAATGTGATGATAGCCCTGAATTAAGCCTCTCAGTTAAGTCCTAAAGTTGGGTGAGAAAATCTAAACCTTGTTAAAGAGCTTGGGTGTTCCAAAATGTGGGATTACATTATCTATTTATAGTGTTGCCCTACTGTCTCTCTGTTCACTTGATGAAAGGAATGAAATAGAACCAGGGCTATTATTCAGGAAATGACACAATGGATTTCAAAAAAAGCTCTTTCGGGTATTTTTCATCTTTGAATTGGCAGGCTGCACTGGGAAGCCCAAATGATTCAAGAATGAGCAGATAAATTGTAATGGACTTCTTGAGCATTTCTTGAGGCCATCAAGGAATGTAGATTGAAGTATCCAATACACAGATGGGAACATTTTTCTAGCTTTCCACTGGCAGAACGAGGATACTGGAGCACGTTGAACTTTGAACAATAGAATCACACAATTAATTGGTTTGAAGGCACCTTCCAGCTCACCTGGCTTCAATCCCCTGCCATGGGCAGGGACAGCTTCCACTATCCCAGGTTGCTCAGGGCCCCATCCAACCTGGCCTTCAACACTTCCAGGGATGGGACATCCACAACTTCTCTGGGCAACCTGAGCCAGAGCCTCAGCACCTCCTGAGTGGGGTACAGAGTAATCCCTAGAAGAAGATGAGATGAATCATAAAATGTCAATTACATTTCCAGACCCTTCCCTGCAGTTCCTTCACTCCTTTCAGCAGGTGTCAGAAATTTTCAGGAATTAATGCTGGGAGTTTCTGACCCTCAAGGGATCTGAAGTGTAATCTTATACATTTAACTATTGCATGTGTTCTGGATCTTAGCAAGGTTTCTTTCCCCACCACCACCCTTGAACTTGGATTTCAATATGCAGCACTTTATATGTGTGAATTATTTTTCCACTAATGAGAAGTGCAGGGATTTGGGGCGCTAATGAAAAGTAGTAGGAAATTATTGAGAGATGGGAAACAGGTTAGATTTTTTTCTCTTTTTTTCCAGTATGCTTGTGTATGAATGGGAGTTATTCTGTTGTGTCAAGGGGAGAATAGATTAAGCATTTTGGAATGCACAACCCAAGAGGGATAGTTAATCCTGTTTTTGACAATCGCAAATGTAATACGTACAAATGAGGAGAAGCATTATGCATGATTTTCCTCATTTTACATACAGCACAATACATTATTTTCCACCTCTTAATTCATGTCTTCATTAAGTAAAACTGTTCTAAGTCTAACTGGAGCATAGTGTAGATTTGGCAAAGAATTTTGATCTCAACAATGATACATTAAGTTTTCCTTTCTTTTTAAAATGTTTTAGGATATGATCCTTTCATTAGCAGATTAAAATATCTGATAAAGAAATGTGTCAATCAGACTTAGTTTGCTTGGCTACTGTTGATTGTCCAGGCCAACAGCTGTATCTGTTGATGCCATGCCCAGACAGTGTAGGCATCTGCTCTTTTCCAGGAAATTTGGGGTTGAAGAAGACATTTATGCTTCTAACACATGTATCAAGGCTGAAATCCTAGTGCTGCATGGTTTATCTCACTCATCTGTCAATCCTTCATGCCTCTGCGGGCATCCCACATAACCCAGATTTCTTTCCCAAGAAGACTGGACTCTACCCGTGCTTGTGGCCAGCAATCCTCCTGTGTGACATCCCTCAGGAACAACTCCAGCCCTTCTTGGAGCCTTAGATTTGCAGAGAGTCAAATGGAACACCTCCATGTGATTTATGTTTGTTGCTACTTCAGAGCTGCTCTAAATCTTTGTGGGAGATCAGTTTGTGTCCCAGCCAAACCCAGCGTGTTGTAACCTCACCCACGAGTGCTGACTCCTCACAAGGGAAGATGCCCTGAGGCTCCAAAGAAGGGAAAAAAAATAGTTTCTTCATTTTTTTCACTTAGAAGTGTAATGATTTTAACTCTTTAGCCTTTATTTAACAGCAAATTCAAACTGTCAAAGTAAACATGTTTCTATATTAAAAGACTGCAGTTGTTTTGGGTTAATTATTGTCAAGACTGGTACAAGATAAAGCAAGGTAGTTATTAAACATTAGCTGGAGAGATGTTTAACAGTGGAGTTCTCCAATTTAAAAAAATAAATACTGCTTTCTTTTTTTAAATTACTAAATACAAAATGCATCCTTATAAGCCACTGGCTAAACAGTAACACCATTGTGTTATCGTTACTGAACACTGGAATACAATGAAGAGAAAATTGTATTTCTTCTCAGGAGTAAACACAGGACAATTTTTTTTTTCTATATGTAGCTGTAATAACCAGTAAAAAAATAAGCTGATTGGAATTAGATATTGTTATTGGGATTCATTATGCTTATTTTTAGTTTTCTGTTAATTAACATCTGGCCTAAGTTAATTCTCAAAATCTCCTCTACAGAGAGTTTTGGGACAAGCTACTTTTAAAGATGCCAGTCTTACACTGCTAAGGAGCATGGAAGCTGAATTCCATACTGTTTTCCCATATTCCTGTAACCACTGTTCTACACCAGGCAAGAGAACAGCTGAAATCAAGGAACTGCTTTCAAAGGCCACAGCAAAGCAGCATAAGAATATGTGGTCTAGATGAAACAGCTTAAGAGTGAACAGAAAACTCCTTTTCCAAAGGTTGGAATCAGTGCACTGCCCTTATGGTAATTCTAAGGTCTTAGAGCTGAGAAATGCCTGTTTCCCTGCACTTAGAGATCCCTTACTTGTCACCAAGGTATAGAGCTCAGGAACCAAGCTGGTAATTCTAGAAAGAATGGGAACAGATTCAGGGAGATGGCAATGTAAGTGGGCTATTTTATGTTCAGTATTTACACTAAGATCAGAGTCAGCTGTAACTTATGTGACAGTTGTCTTCAAGACATGAGATTTAGGCTTGGGAAGAACGAGTTAATCCAGAAACAAACTTTGAAGTGTTCAACAATCTCATGTAGCAGTTCCAGTGAGAGATGAGATTAATGGTTCAGACTTGCATTTATGTTCTAAATACTCCATATGTTGTACTGAGATGACATTCTACTCCCAAATAAACAAGCACGGCTAAAATCAAGTGTAGATTTAGATTGGAAATAAGATAGACCCTTTTTTTTTACAATAAGTTTGATGAGACACTGGCACAATTTGGCCAGAGAAGTTGTGGATGACTCATCCCTAGAAGTGATCCGAGTGTTCCAGGTTAGATGGAGAGAAGCCCAATCTAATAGCAGATGTTCCTGCTTATTGCACAGGGCTTTGACTTTAGGATGATCTTTAAGGTCCCTTCCAACCCCAACCATTCTATGATTCAAATTGAGAAATTTCAAGTTTTCACTGAATAAACTCGAGCATACCTTTAGAAAGTCTTTAAACATCACACTTTCTACAACTTGGATAAAATTTCAAGATTCCATATTGTTCCATGAAAGTCTCTGAATTCAGACAAAGGGATATTTTTTTGATCTCAGCTCATGCCGTCAACTCTTTGAGGGAAGCAGTCAGATTTCTGTTTGATAAACAGCCTCTTCTACCAAGAAGAAAAAAAAAACAGAGAGACCAAGAGTGTCTGAATGAGTGATAAATTCCTGATAGAGAGTGAAGTGCCTGACCGTGCACTGTCTGCCTAAGAACAGTTGGGTTTCCTGAGTAGAAATTCACCTTTCTGGAATGTACATCAGGCCAAGCTTTCCTCCTTCTTGCTAAACAAAGTGGTTGAGCACTTGTTTAGTATTGGACTAAGCAAGTAGCTGTTGCAAGACCTAGCCTGGAGATCTGCATTCCTCCAAGAACAGACCTGAAAGTGTTGCAAAAGAGCAGTTTCACAACTCCAGTGATGGTTGAGGTAATGGGGAGATATTACATCTCTCCATTATTTCTTTTCCTGTGAAGCACAGAAGCTAAAGATCCAAATACCTTCCCCATGTGATCATCAGAGCCCACCTGTAGTGAAAAAAAAAACCTGCTGCTTCTTGAGATTGCATAATCAGGTATAGAACACTGCTGGCTCATATTGGAACTGGCTGTCCAAGCTTTCTCCATGATGAATAAGGGGAAATGGAAATATTTAGAAAAAAATTCATTATCAGTCTAATGAATTCTGAATTCATTCTGTCCAATGAATGCCCAGTTATGCATCTCAGCAAATTTTGCCTCCCTGCCTACCATAAAAGAAACAGAGGTCACTGGCACAGATAGGAACATTTACACTGTCAGCCTGGTTAAGCATCTGAAGTTCAGTGATATTAAACCCCTCTGGAGACACTGCTGGGATTAACTTTACCCAAATTTAGTTCACTGTGGTGGCTGAAACTTTGCTGTTCACCAGGTGTGCAAGAAGGTGTTCTAGCACTCTCCGTCCTTAGCAGAACAAAGAGAGAAAATGAAATGGAAAAGCTCACGGGTTAAATAAAGGGCAGTCACAGTTGATGTGCAAACCAAACTCATCCTGGGGGGAAAATTAATTTATTAATTTAATTTTTGCCAATTAGCAACAGAGTAGGACAG
This sequence comes from Agelaius tricolor, assembly GCF_023055355.1. NCBI lineage: Eukaryota > Metazoa > Chordata > Aves > Passeriformes > Icteridae > Agelaius > Agelaius tricolor. Next base: position 111,151,648 of record NW_027269261.1, on the reverse strand, counting down.
TGAGAAGTAAAAGCAAAACTAAAAAAAAAAAAAAAGCACACCTTCTCCCACTTCCCCACATATTGCTGGGTTCTTCATTCCTGAGTCTTCTGCAGCACAGAGGGGATGGGGAATGGGGATTGGGTTCAGTTCATGACATTTACACCTCTGCCATGCCCTCCCTCTCAGGCTGTTCCCCTGCTCCAGTGTCAGGTCCCTCCCAAGGGATACTGCAGGCAGGACGCTGCCTTTTGCAAACTTCTCCAATGTATACCCTTCCCAAAATCTGCAGGTTTGCAGGAATTACTCCAGTGTGAGTCCTTTTCCATGCCATTCAGCCCTTCAAGATCAGACAGGCTTTCAGGATCAGACCACTCCTGCTTGGCTCCTTCACGGGTCCCAGCTCCCCACAGAAATGCTCCTGCATGGATTCCTCTCCATGGGCTGCAGCTTCCCTCAGTCTGTGTGGTTTATCTCCCTCATCTTCCTATCCTTCATTGCCCCTGCTGCAACCTGGGGCTTTTTTCTGACATCATATTGACACTGTGATGGTCAGCTTACCCTGAAAAGGAACAGTTATCAACTATTTTTGGGAATGGTTTTACTTTTTGTTGGAGGAACCAAGGCAATAAGTTCTGTGTTATGACTAAGATTTTCATCACTATGTAAGGAACCTTGAAACCAACCCAGTTTCAGTATCTGCATTCTCTGTGTGGCTCTGAAGAGTTGCTATTTTTAAACTGAAATTGGAATTTATAAGTAGCCAGGCTCCTATGCTGCATTAATATACTCAGTCAGATACTCTTGGTTCTCCTACTAGAAAACTTGCACCCATTCTGCTGGATGTTCAGACTTTGGAAGGAAATAGATTTTAAATTTTCTTCAAATTTAAAAATAAAATTAAAAGGAACAATTTTTATGACAGGAAAATGGACTCATATAGAGAAAAATGTTTTGTTTTTTTTTTAGTAACCCTGAACAGCTGTAGTTAAACTTAGAACAAACTTCTTTTTAACTCCAGTTTTTAAAAATAGAAAATCAAAGTCTCTCAAAAAAGCTTGAAATGGAGTATTTTGAGTTTACCAGGATGTTCCATTCTTTACTTGTGTGTTTTGGATGGACAAGAATGAATTGAAATCAGAATATTTCCGCCACACATTCTGTGCTCAATTGCTCAGCATTTTCAGATGGAAAAAATATTTGCACTGGAAATTTTCCAGGCAGCTTTCCTTTGATTTTTCCAAGCTGATTCTCTCATTCCTTAGGCTTCTGGATAGAAATTCCCAGCATGCTGTCATGATCCAAACTGCTTATGAACTGGTCTCCAATTCCAAGCAGTGTAACTTCAGAAAATTTCCTGATCTAGCACTAAACCTGTGCTCGTGTGGCGTGTACCTGTGGCTTTTTTCCAATGAGCTGGTTTGCTCCCAGTAAGCTGGAAAAGCCCTGGAGCAGTTTGGGAAGCTGCAAGCATTGCAATGTCCCTGCTTCCTCAGCCTCTGCTGCCAGGAGTCCAGTGCTCAGGTGGGAGCAGGAGTCTAAGGAGTGCTACATGCCATGGGACCCCTGATGTGTTGTAATTAAACATCTGTGTTAAATAACTCTTTGCTGAGCCACTGTGGAAATCTGTGGGGTGCTCAACAGTCCTGAACATTTTCCATCTCTCACTTGGGCAGGTGGTCTCAGGTTTGCACTCTGCTGTTCAAATAACACCAAGGGCAGAGGTGTGACATCGAGACCTCTTCAAGGCCTTTATTTTGGTTTTGTTGCTGGTGTTATTTTTAATGTTCAGTGGTAATCCTGAATTTCCATACACAGCAGAACAGAGATATTTATATTCTGTGTATTTACAGTTATGTCTACAGTTGGCAAAATGTTACAGATTATTACTTGGCTTAGGAGTCTAGAACAGTTATATACCACAAAATAAGTTCATGTTAGCAAAGGGAAATTACTTAAATGCATCTATGGGGAAAAAAAGGCTAATCATATATTTTCTTGTAGTCTTAGGCTCTGTCTCTAGAGTATTTTTGTAAACATGGAGTTCTTCAAGACCTCATAACTTTCTACTGGGAACAAAGGCTGTGTCTATAGCCACAAATAAATTAAACCCAGAGCTTTTTCTCAACCTCCATCCCCCAGTTACCCAGAATATGAAATAATTCACATGCTTCCTGTTGGGTTTTGGCTTGCACTGGCTAACACTCTCCTAGAGTTTGCCTGGGCATGGTCCAGGGGATTTGTGCATGCTATGGACTGCTCTGAGCAGGAAGTTTGGACACTGTCTGGAGGGAAGGAGAAGTCAGACAGGTGTCTGTAAGTCAGGCTCCTTACCTGCAGGTTGGGACTGACCTCTAACTGAGCCATGACTTGTTTTATTTAAATACAGAATCACAGAACCACAGAAACATCAAGGTTGGAAGAGAACTTCAAGATCATCTGGTCCAACTGTCAATCCACCACCTCCTAAACCTCATCACCAAGTGCTGCATCCAGATGCCTCTTAAACCCTTTCCAGAGCTGGTGACTCCATCGCCTCCCTGGGCAATTTATTCCAAAGCTCAAAAGCCTAACCAGACATTTCACTTTCAGTTAAAAATTTATTTCTAACATCGAATCTGAATTTCCCCTGTTGCAATTTAAGGCCATTCCTCTCATCTTTTTGCTTGGGAGATGGCAGAGGAGGCTGACTTCCACCTCTCCACATCCTCCTTTCAGGTAGTTGTAGAGAGCAGTGAGGCCCCCTACCCTGAGACTCCTCTTGTCCAGAAAATCATATACATAAATCCAAAAGTCCAAAACCAAACCTCTTGTTAAAATTGGGCTAATGAGCTTGGACCAGACTCCTTCTGCTGAGATGTGCCTCATACAACGAGATGACCCTGAACTGATTCATGAAGGTTTAAAGCAGAAGGCAGCAGCCTGGTCAACCTCTTCCTTCTTGCAGTCATAAGGACCATAACAAAAGACAAAATAGCTGATAACTTTAATATCACCAAGTCTTAAAAATCATCCAGCTAAGCCCACACTGACCCAGGCATCCTATGTTTAAAGAAATCACCATCCATGTTTTGTTTCATCCTAAATGTTTGTTCTGGAGAGGTCTTCAGACCTTTCCTAAAAAAGACCAACCCAAGGAAATTTTTTGCTTGAGAGCAGTGTGGATTCAAAGTGTATGTGAGGTATCTTATTAGCTTTGAGTTTATTCTCAATTCAGTCACAGGAAATATCCATTTTCCTGAAGAAGCAGCAGTTGTCATATTTCGCTGCTGTAGTGTGTGTAATATCAATCTCATGTTTATTTATGCATGTAAAGATTTTATTATTTACATTTAAATATTTATAACATTTCTGCATAAGCAGCCAAAAAAGTTCATCTCTGCCCTTTAGGAACTAAGCAATTTCATTTTACTAGGTAGACTTTTTTCTATATAAATAATTGACACATTGATTTCTCCCTCTGTCTTGATGCTATTTATATTATTTCTTAAATGCAAGAGGGTTATAGAACTAACAGACTGACTGGTCTGTTTTTATTGCCTATCAAATCCAAACAGACTAATATATCACATGAAGGATCTGGAATAGGGAGTGGTGATAAAACACTAAAAAATAGGAATGAATTCATTAGAATTCAGATATGGAAGCCTATGCTAATTACATTGCTACATTGAAAAAGTGTTTGTTTCTTCCTGGAAATAACTTTATGTAAATTTTTTTTCCTGAGATTAGCAGTACTGTCTGGCTGCATAGCAATAGATATAATTGTGGTCTTTCTTTCAGTGGTACAATCTTAATATGATTTTTGTAAAAGACAAAGTACTTTAGCATGATCCAATGAAGCATGATGATTATATGGGAGCCTGTACTCATAAGAGGTTTTCCACTGTCCAGTGGACAGTCACATCTTCTTGTGAGGGTGAGAAGAACATCTTGTTTATTCTCCCCTTCTTCCTTCACCACCTACTCTGGACAAGTTAAAACTCTCTTTAAAATTTTGTCTTCATGACTTCTGCTGATAAAAAAACCCTTCTCACTGCTGTCATAACAATGACAGAAACAAAATCAGTACCCAGTGAGAACTTGAAAAATAGGAGGTGAAAGCACATGCACCATTTGTGGAAAAATAAAAAAGCAGGTAAAAATTCCTCCCTCATTTAATACTATCTCAACACAATGATACAATGACCAATGGAGTTAATTTTATTTTTTTTTTAAATTTCATTTAAGTCAGTGCAATCCCAGTCAAGGAGAAAGAAAATTAATTTTCAAGAGTTCAGTTCTGTCACCAAACAGAGATGACTAAATGGAATTACAGGTATGTCAGGCATTCTCACCAGTTGTATCATTGTGCAAGGCTGTGGTCAAAGACACAGAAAGAGAAAATCTCATCTTCATCCATTGTGTTTACAACCCAAGCAATCAACGCAGTGGGAAAAACAAATCAGGAAAACCAAGTGACTTATCCAAGGTGTCAGGTAAATTGGAAATCCAAGAGTAATGTCCAGGCTCTGTGCTCTAAATCAATTAGCTGCTCTCAAGTCCATCCTGTTTCACAAAAGGAAAACACAGTGCTATTTCTTTTAATGAGTGATCATGGTTTGTCTTCCTTTGGTTTCTTCTCATACTTTTTCAAATTGTGCATTTTTCCCACATGGCAGCAAACTGAGAGATTGTTCTTGCTTCTGAGCAGTCCTTAAAATCACACCCAACTCACCACATAATTTGCTACATAAATTTTCTTTACAGGTGTTCAGGAACCACAGCCTGGGGGTAAGTTTCCATTGTTTCTCCTGGATCTATTAAAACAATCTCACACTATTTCAGTTTGCTATTTTAATTTTTAGGGTTTCATTATGTTTCCTTTTCAGATTTAGAGATGGATGTTCTTTCTTTGCTTGATTACAAAAGCCCAGGTTTATATGGAATGTAGAAATCTGCTCCAATGTGAGTGTCACCATCTTTGCCTCCTGCTCAAATAACTCAAGGGAAAAGAAGGGAGAGCAAGAAAGGGTAAAGGAAAAATCATAGCTAATAATTTTAACTGTACCTTAGAAAAAACTAAATCTCAGAAAAGAACTCGCATTGGAGCAGATTTCTACATTCCATATAAACATCTTCATTAAGGTTGAAAGTCAAGAATGAAAATTAGATAATTTCTACCAAAATGTTTCCATTGTTTTTTCCTAGATCCTGAGTCAAAAAAAGACATTGTTTTTAATTTATAACTTTAATTTTGAAATTCAGAGTCAACTCTGTCCATTATTATTGGGATTTATCTTATGTGCTTTAAGCAAAGTTAGACACCTTCATGAAGAGTAATCAGACCAGGCTCCTTCTACACACAGGGGAGAGCAAGAGCTGTTTTCAGAGAGCTGTTCATCTCCTCCTGGGGTCTAAGAGTTAGGAAAAGCGTCTGACACGGCAGGCATGTATTTTTCTGCATCAACTATTAAAGGAAGTTACTGCACTACTCAGTTCTGGATGCAGAGCTTCCAGAGCTCAGATGGCAGGTGAGATAAATCTTGCTTCTGTGACCTGTCTGTATTACAAGTATTGCACAAAATGAGGGGATGGTTTCTCCTGCATGTGGAGAAGCCATATTTTTACAGATTATAGATAGTTCCAGGTTTTTCCATTTCTGGGTTTCAGAGTAGGTTTATAAGTCTTCTGATGTTGCCTTTTCAGGCTGTTTATTTTAATTTTGGCTCTAGTATAAGGTTCAAATACATAAACTAACTAGACCATAAACTTCTACAAAAATCTCTGGAAGTTCTAGATGTATTGCTATACCTAGAGAAGCTGTGGCTGCCCCATCCCTGGAAGTGTTTGGATGGCCTTGGAGTAACCTGGTCTGGTCGGAAGGTGTTCCTGCCTATGCCAGGGGGTTGGAACAAGGTGATCTTTAAGTTCCCTGCAAAGCAAAATCATGCTCTGATTCTGATTGCCAGCATCATTACAAGATCTTTCCCCTGTAGAATAAATGTCACCTCTAAAAATACATCTTTTGGTGGAGGGTGAGGGATTGCATTGATTCAAATTTTCAACATTAAAAATAGTACAAACAGGGAAGGTTTGGAAATACCTTTATTTTAGAAATTTAAGTAGCTTAAGCCCATTGAAAAAACTAAAGTTTAAGTGTTTTCTTTAAAAACAAACTATTCTGTAGATCTTGGAATCTTAGATTCATTGAGGTTGGAAAAGATCTCTAAGACCATTGAGTCCAAGCATTCCTGCAAATGTCAACATCCAGAATGCTGATAACACCAAGGAAATGTCCTCACTAGGTAGGGTCACTTGCAAGAACTGAGGGACTGATATTGTAAGTGGCTTGCATGAAAACTGACACTAGGACCTGCATATAAAGAAAAAAATCCTTCATAAGTTAAGAAATAGATTCGTTTCTTTTTAATCTTTTTTATCTCTTACTACTGCTCTGCTACTGCTTTTGGTCTATATAATCAGCTAATGAGATTTCCACTTCTTCAGGCAATGAGGCAAGTTGTGCTGGAAGTAAAGTTGTGCCTGGATTCATTGCAATGCATTCATATACTATTAAGAAATATTTTACAGAGCAGCGCTTTTAAACAAATATTAAATTCACACAATTGTTAATCGGTGTGCCATCTGGAAACATTTGAAAGTTTAGACTCTTAATTGCCTGAATCTCATAAATGTTCAAAATTGTTGCATACTACAGGCTATATTGCATTTAGGACTTTTTTTTACTGTATAAATACATGTAATTAAAACGTGAGATAGGGACACTTTCCAGCAGCTGTTGTGAGAGCTGTAACCATCTTCCCTATTAATCTTCAGGGATTTGAAATATGTGTTGCTGAGCACCAGGGTCAATGACATGCTGCTACATTTGAATCCCACCATTTGACAAAGCATTGCATTCTGTTTCTAAATTCTTTCATGCGACTGACAGCTACATCCATTTCTACCCCAGGCCACTCTTTAAATTCCTTTGTACTTGTAGAAGCAAGTTTGCTGGCTCAAGAATTTTGTCTTAACTCTGCCTCTAAGACTTGTCAATGGTAAATTAGGACAAGAAATTCTAATTTATGTTTCAAAGACACCTATGGTAGTAAGAGAAACTATTTTTATTTACAATTTTTTCCCTCAAAAGTGTCAAATCAAAGACTCTGTAATTACTATATATTTTCAGGAGATGTCATCTTATGTTGACTTCAGGGGGGCAAGTGGTGGATAGGGCTAATCTGAGAAAAGTCAGTGAAATGCACAAAGATTGCTGTTCATGGCAAATATTACTTGGAGAATTAACTATCTCAGTAAAAAAATCAGAAATATTTGGGCTACCAGCTGTTCTCCTCCAAGACATTTGAGCACAGAGGTAGGTGATACTGCAGAGGGAAGGCAGCTTCTTGTCCAAAGGTCAGTGGAAGAGCTTTCTCTTGTCCTATGCTCTGAATGGTTTTGACCAAGTCAGTGAAAAGGAATTCAATGTTGGAGCATCTACTGGTTTTCAGCAGACAGTTCAACAGTCTGCCATGAGCTTTAACAACATTGCTCTCTTGCTTTGTCACTGAATTCTTCAAGTGTTTTTTTTTTTTCCTGTATTCCCTTGTTCTCCACTACAAATCACAGATGTTCTTTTGACTTTCTTTATCCTTATCAGCTCTCAAGTTATGACCATCTATTACTGAGACCTTTTACAGCCAAAAAACCTGCTGGCAACATATGTGATATAGACACCTTTGTCTTGTTTCCAGATACAAAAGAATATTTTATTAAAGTGGAGGGGTTTTTTCTGACATAATTTACAGATATGAAATAACTGTGATTATTACCCTAGGGAAGATATGTAGTTAGGAAGAGAAAGAAGTGACTCATGATGGCCCTTGTTGGTGTATTTGGAAGGGATCTTTGATGTGCTCCTGTGCAGGGCCAGGAGTTGCACTTCCATGATCCTTACAGATATTCTATGGAAATTCTCTGGGTATAACTCAGGATATTCTATGAGTCTGTGATTGTGAGTTGGTAGCTGACGGGAAGGATTCCCTCTCCAAACATCAAGTAGAAAATTTTGGTCTGTAGAGTTGCCAGAGGATACAAGAAATAATGACTGTGTTTCCTTGCTCTTAATCCCATTTCTAAGAGGATATCCATTAGAGGAAAGGAAAAACATGTTTGGACACAAGAAACCCTACATGTTAGGAAAGCACAGAGCTAGCAAAGCATTACTATGGCATGAGAAAGGTATAATTTGCCTCTTCCTTTTAGATAAGAATTAGTATGAAATTAAATAATTCTTCCTTTTCTTTTTTTGTTTTCCTTTACATCCCTGATACAAAAATAAACCATATACTGGACCAACTAAGATTTCTCTTGCTGTCTTGCATTTTATTTCCAAAATGTCATTTCCTTTTATTTTTCAGTGGTAGACCTGTGTGGGATCAGACACCTCCAGGAAAAACCCTTTGTCCAATGAGCACATGGAGAATTCAGTCAGATGGGGCAATAGTGGACTTGCAAAATCAACTGCTTGTCCTGCCCTTTCATCCTGACAACTCTGATAAGACAACTCCTCTTAATCCCTTTTCTGCCCTCCTGCAGGTGTGAGGGATGGAGCAATGACCTCTGTTTCAAGAAAAGAGAAAGCAAATGCTGCTTTTTCAGATTGTGATCCCACAGAACCACTGAAAACTGAGAGCTGCAGCATTTCTTATTTATTATCACAATCTTCTTTTTTTTCCTTGAGCTTATCTGATCTTGAAGGAACACATAATGTCTTGAGGAGAGATTTTTAGACATAGAAGGGCACCTGTAGCAGTTCTTATACAGACATTATTGGAAACATGCAGAAGAGGAAAAACTAGAGCTTTAAATCTGTATTTTTGTAACACAGCTGACAGAGCATAATGCAAGTAGGGCTTCCATACCTTTGGGTTATGAAATGAGAGATACAGGACCTGAGTTATTAGTGTTAAAGAAAAAGAAAATGCTGGTTTAGCAGAAATGAAAAATCCCCACCAATTGACTCATGCAGTCTTTCTATGAGTACAAAACCAGATCCACAAATACAGGATAAAGAAGCAGATAATTTTAAATAGGGGGGGGGGGACTGTTCTTTAGACACAGTTATAGCACAGTTATAACTCTGTAGAGCACTGACATTCAGAATTCCCAAGTCTTCTATTTCAATTCATCAGCCTAAGATCAGATTTCTTTGTACTTAATATTAAGGACCTGGTTTTGTTCTTTTGTTTTCTGAATTTGGAGAAATTCCTCTGTCCCAAATTCAAGGTCTGACTTATAGTCCAGTGTAATATCTTTCTGCTGCTCTAGCATTTGATGGAAAGGGTGATTTCATCTCTCTTATCTTGGGTTGGTGCGAAAAAAATATTTCATTTTTACAAATCTCTACTGCTGCTTTCCTATGTGACACTGGGAAAATCATTCCACCTCTTTTTTTTCAGTAGTCCTCTCTTTCAATCTTACAATTCTAATTTAAAAGTATTAATTTCTTTGGTCTATTTCAACTCTTATAATTTCAGTCCTTTTACTTGTCTGTAAGACAAATGAAGACATAAAAATTCTACTGAAATCAAAGAATCATACAATATCCTGAGATGAAGGGGGCCAACTAGGAAGTCCAACTCCTGTTCTGACAAAGAAAGGCATAGAATAAATCAATGGGGCATGAGAAAAATGCCTCGAAAAATGCCTCAAAAAATGAAAAAAAAAATCAGTTCTTTTTAATCAGTGGGACAAGTGAAGCTGTGCTAGATATGGGTTTGTGTCTTCAACTGTTTCTTCTCATGTCCAAGAAGGCCCAAGCTCCAATTCAGGCTGGTGAATTGTTGGAAAATTCAGAGATTCTCTTTATTCCAGTGGTTATCTGGTATCAATAATGACTCAGATTACATCAAGTCTACTCTACAGACAGGTCACACAGTTTTACAAAACTCCAAGTCTGTAACATCCTTGCAATCTGTACCCCATCTGTCAGAATTTGGCTGAAATTGGCTGACAGCTGTTTTGCAATGCTGCTGCTTCTCTCCAGTTCCACCACATTCCTGCCCCAACATACCTTTGACACACACTATGATATGCAGAAAAGATTGCAAAGCAAGGCTGTTAAATTCCTCTTCATGCCTTATAATAAATCCAAATCAACCTCTAGAGCAACCTGGTCTAGTGGAAGGTGGCCCTGCTCATGGCAGTGTGGCTGGGAGATGATTTTTAAAGGCCCAAATCATGCAGTGATTCTGTGATTGTCTGATTGGACAAGCTGGATGTTGATTGGTCTGATATTCACTATTCGTCCTCTTGTTTCTTACTGCTTCCCTTAGCTTTTTTTTTTTTTTAAATAAAAGAAATATATTGACTACCAACCCACTTCCCCTGAATCTTTCTCACACACAACCCACAGAATTTCTGGGTTTAGGCAACACAAGAACAAGTTAAATCTTTCTTCTTTAACAATCAGGATGAAGAAAGGGTTAAGGATATTTTCTGCACCTGGACATTTTTTCAACAGTAGCAGAGATGAGCAGTCAGACAGCAGCCTTTGATCTTTCCATGCTGTGTCACAGCTTGTGCACAAAGGTATTTCACGTGTGGTTTGGGAGCATTTGCCATCAGGCTGGGAAGGATGGGGAGTGCCATGATAAAGAGCACTCAGGAGAGACACTGAGGCCATGTTCTGAGGCCATGTTTCCTCACACAAAGCTGTCAATATCCCTTTCCTTCTACAGCACCATCACTGCTGGATGGTGACACAGCTGAAGGCAATCCTTGAAAAGTCCATCCTGCAAAGTCTTCCCTGCCTCAAGTGTAGCTGGACATAGAGGTGGAATTATATTTCACAGTGTCATCAAGACAGTGTCCTGTAGATCTGAAGCTCATTCCTTTCACAGGAATCAAGGCCCAGATTTTTCCTGTATGACCTAAGGTGCCTGAACTGGTGTAGAATTGTTATCCAGCAGGGGAAGAAAGAGAGAGGCATCTCAGGAGACTCAGTCATCCTACCTGACATCTAAGCCATCCCATGAATACACTGATCCCTTTCTTTGCATTGACTCCAGAAGCAGTTCCTGTGGCCACAGAGATCTTGAGTGAGTGCTTCAAGTTGAGTGAGGTGAATACAGATCTGTGGGCTCAAACCATGGTGGGAAAACAACCAGCTCAATAACATCTTGCAAAGGAAGGTGCCACTTCAGAGCTCACCAAGCCAAATCTGAATGAATTCTGATTTTAGTAGTCTTTCCATGAAATGATATGGCTTGACTGGAATCATAGTTTCAGAGTATTTTTTTTTTTGCCCTTGAATGTAATGCAGGTGATCTGGTTTTCCTTTATGACAGATATGAGGTATAAATAATGGTGGTTGAACACAGTTTATTAAGACACATTTTATACAAGACCTATTTTTGCTACATATGGTGAGAGACCACATGGTCACAACGTTTTTCTTCAAGGTGTTTTTCAGACTGTATTAGACAAACCAGAAGAGGTAAACCCCTGGTAAAGCAAGGAATTATAGTGGAAATCAAATCCAATGTTGTATCTCCCCCACCATTTTATCTGTAGGAGTGGAATCATTAGGAAGTTAAGCTGAACAGGACTGCATGAAATCCTCTACTGTACTCCTTAATAGGAGACCAAGATGCAAGATTAGCTAAATCCAAACCCTTTTGAAAGCTACTTATCCAATTTGCATTCAAAAATCACCAGTGATGGATATTCTACCTATTCTCCTAGTTCTCAGAAAATATAATCCAGTACTTCACCTCCTATCACACTCCTTCTAGATGTTAGAAATATGCCATGTGAATAGCTAAGAGAAAGTAAACAAAGAAATAGAAGAACAAAAGTTAATCAGGAGTAATTTTTGTAACACATTTCTTCCAATTTCCTTACACTGGAAAGGTATGGCATGATTGCTTCTTTATACTGGGTAGAGAGGACAGAAGAAGAAAAACTGGGCCAAGGACAGCTTTTTGCAACATAAAAATAGCCCAACTTTTAAATTTAATAGACTGGATTCTTCATAGATTAGAAGCAAGTGCAGAGGATCTCTGAAAAAAAGAAAAAAACCAACCCTGTGACTCTCCCCTTTCTTCCCCTGCAGGGCTGAGGGATAATTGATTGTAAAGATTTTGGCATGTTTAGGACTGTTTCAGGACTCAATTTTGCTTTCCAAGGGCTTGCACAGAAGAGGAAATCCACATACAAAAGGGAAAAGGGATTTTTATATGGGTAGATTATTTTTTAATAAGTAATAAATAGTAAGAAGTAGTACAGGAATTTGGAGACCCGGAATAAATCCATGAAGGCAGAGAAGAGGAAAGCTTTATAGGGCTGGGTAGAAAGGAGTGGTGAGAGGTACAGGAATGGTACAATAACTTTTTATTTATAATGTTTTGTCACCACCTAAACACCCCCCATATTTACACCCATAAGTATATGTAACCTGACATTTAATTATGCAGATTCACTGGAAATGAAGGGTGGGCACAGATATCAGCATGTATGTATGTGTATAAACACATGAGTTTATTATAATATGTATAGAAAACATATACTAATATATGTTATTATATTATTATAATATAATGTCCTCCCCAGCACAGGAAGGACGCGGACTTATTGGAAAGAGAAGGAGGCCACAAAGCTGATTTAGAGGGATAGAAAACCTCTGCTCTGAGGAAAGGCAGAAAGAATTGGGATTGCTCAGCCTGGAGAAGAGAAGGCTTTGGCGTGACACAATTGTGGCCTCCCAGTACCTGAAGGGAGCCTGCAGGGAAGGTGGAGAGAATTTATTCACAAGGGCCTGGAGTGACAGGACAAGGGGGTATGGCTTCACACTGAAAGAAAGTAGGAAAAGTATTATTAGGAAAATATTCTTGGCTGTGGGTGTGGGAAGCCTTGGCACAGGTTGCCCAGAGAAGCTGTGGCTGCTCCATCCCTGGCTGAAGGGATGGTTCAAGGCCAGGGTGGATGGGGCTCTGTGAAAATGCAGTGTCCCTGCCCAAGGGGGGATGGAATAAGATGATCTTTCAGGTCCCTTCCAACCCAAACCATTCTATGATTCTAATATTATGTTGTGGATTTATTTCTTCCCTTTCAGGCTTCACATAATTAATAAGCACTGAAATAATCAACATATATATTTGTAGGGCAGGATCTCAATGGAGCACAGATATAGAGTATGGTTTAAGCAGCTCTCTGGTTGTTCTTGTGCCACAGGGTTAGAGGTTTTTGCAGCATTAATGAACTCAGTTTCCTTCATTCTCTCTCTTGGCCTTGGTCTGATTGAAATCCATTCATAATTATTGTTCTCTCTAAATCTGGGTAGTTTGAGTCTTGTCAAAGAAGCAGGAGTAATTTCAACATCAATAATCCTTGTCATCAAGACCCCTTGCCAAAGAATAGTGGATATAAACTGGTCAATATACACAAATTCTTATAATACAAATCAGATACAATCAAAGGTGAAACAAGAGGTTCTCCCAGATTTTTTACAGCCACTCTTATTTCCATTTTTGAGGAAATTACAGCAGGAATGCTGACAATTATTAATTTTTTGCTTTCCCTTCAGACCCTTCATAGTTAATAAACACTTAGCGCTTTCAAAATTAATTGCAGCACAATTTTCTGCACTATTTAGAGAGCCTTGAAAAAAGGAGTTGTCAAACAGACCCAATATGTCTCCAACTCGACAACCATATGACTTAGCCTTGTGTTTTAGCCATACGGATGAGGAAGGCAACTGTGATTACTCCTCGTGGAAAGGGGGGGAGTGAGACAAGATTGCTAATGTCAGCCTGGCTTGTCAAGTGTAACCAAGACTGTGGAATTGCTGAGCTGTGTACCCAAGAGTGTGTCAAGGCTGGATAACTTCCATGAAATAGGACAGGCCGTCACGTGGTGCTTTGAGCCAGCTGAAGAGTTTGTGTGCCTACAACAGATGTGCCGTGTTAAAGATAGTACCCAAAAATGGTCAGGTGCCAGCACGACGAGTTTGTGAGCAGATCCTCCCAGCAGGAGCCAATTTCAGTGAAACAAGCTGGCAAGGCAGCACGCTTGTCATGGATGCAAATGCCAGGTTTGGCATCTGCAGGTTAGTGGCACGGGGGAGAGGGGGGGAAGATCCAAGTTTTCACCACCAACTGGTGCCAGGACGTCAAAGAAGAAATCTCTCAGATGTTTGGTGTGTGAAAAACATTGACTTGATTGCCTAAATCTCATTTAAATAAAAGCAAGAAGGAAAAACAACAACATCAAACAAAATCCCAAGCAGTAGCTATTTTACAACCAGGTGATCTCCTTTACACAGCTGTTAAAAAATTAACTTAGTGTCCTGGTTTCTCTAAAGTCAAATTCTCATCATGGCATCTGTTCATACTTGTACAAAACTATTCACAGCCCAGACAGTCCTGGAAAAAGAATTGTTATAATGTGAGGGCCTACAATGGGCAGTTCTTTGTAGCCTTTTCACTCTATTAAAGGTAACTGAAATGTATTCCAATAAACACAGAAATCCATGGCTACCAAGCTTGTTTCTCACTGAGACTCTTCCACGGGAGTTTAAACAACGAAGTCCGACAATTGTGACAGAGAATGGACAAAATTGTGTTGAGAACTTTCTGATTTACCAAATGTAGATGTCATGTGGGAACAGAAAGCAGAGTGAGATGTGCTTCAGGACACGAGGGAACTGCTTAAGAAGTCATTTTCAGGATTGTCTCCTCCCTTCAAATATTTAAAGTATCTGTGACAGTAAAATATTCTGTGCATTCTACAGCTGTGACTCCCATCCCTGGAAGTTCTCAAGGTCAGGTTGGACTGGGTTTGGAGCAGCCTGGTCTGGTAGAAGGTGTCTGCCCATGGCAGGGGGGATGGAATGAAATGAGCTTTAAGGTCCTTTCCTATCCAAACCATGATGGAATTCTGTGATTCTATGACTGGAGAAAACTTGCACCCAGATGGAGCATCTGTCTCAAGGACTGCTGGAATGACTAATGGTTGCTATCACTAAAGAGATATTTCCAATCACCCCAGAGACAGATGGTTTGCAGTTTCACTTAGACTTTCATGGTGAGTGCAAACAACTTGCAGAACAGGCTTGCCAGTATTACAAAAGCAATGCCAAACCAGCTGGTTTTTTTTCATTTTCTGGAACCAGGAAATTCTGGTTTTCCTAATTTCAGGACAGTGAATGGTGGCTTTATTTCCAGGACAATATATCCATTTATTACAGTCAGTTTGTTTTCAAGGCAGCAGACAGTGATAACTTTTTCTAGCATTTCAAATGGTAAGACAAGGTTCCTTGGGGACTTTTCTCAGGAAACAAATTGACCAGGATTGAGTTGGTAAGGAGTTGAGTCTCCTACACAAGGTATTCCAGATCTGTTTTGCTAGTTTTTATACTTATCCTATAGTTTAAATCTATGTTGGAGAACAAGAATCACTTTTATGAAACTGCTGGTATAAAAATAGGTCACACATGAACTGGAAACTCAGATGAGGAAAAAAATAGGGGAGGAGATTATCTGGAGTTTACTGACTGAATTTATTTCTAACCACACAATTTTGAGTATAAACTGAGAAATTGGATAATATGCTGGTAGATATGGGACAGGAATTACAGCTGGTTTAGAAGAATTTTTGCCTACAAGGGTGGTGAGGTCCTGGCAGAGGTTTCCCAGAGAAGCTGTGGCTGCCCCATCCCTGGAAGCGTCCAAGGCCAGGCTGGATGGGGCTTGGAGCACTCTGGGACAGTGGAAGGTGTCTCTGCCCATGGGACAGGGTGGATTGAGATGAGCTTTAAGTTCTCTTCCAACCCAAACCAATCTATAATTCTTTGATTGATTCAATGATTCTCTTGTTGTTTCATATTCACAAGGGGGAAAATTAGGAGATGTCTTGTGAAACAGCCAAAACCCCAGGAGGTTAGAGCCCAATCCCCAGGAGGAGGGAGGTTCCCTTTCCACCTGCCCTGTCAGACAAGCTCCCACCCCACACTGCCCTGGTTCCCTTCCACACACAGTGTGAGTTTGGCTCCACACAGACAAACCCATGGGGCAGGGGACAACCCTTCACAGCATGTTCTCAGCCTTGGCTGGGGCAGGAGAGAGCTGCAGGGCTCTTGAAGAAAGGAATATCCTTTTTCCTGCCTTTTAATTCCTTGCCTCTTCTCTGTCTGTGCCTGGGAGCTGGCTGATGACAGAAATGACAGCATTTCAGTGGCTGTGTCACCTGTCCTGGCAGCACTGAGAACAGAGCAGCTCTGTCTCTCTGCTAAATCCCCTTGAGTGTGTGACATAACCAGAGGAACTCCATCCTCTGCCTTGCCTTGATGCTGTGAGCTTTTGTGCCACCAAAGAGGTTCTGTATCCCCTCCTGGGATAGTGGAAGGTGTCCCTGCCCATGGCAGGGGGTGGAATGAGATAAATGTTAAGGTCCCTTCCAACCCAAACCATTCTGTGATTTTATGATTTTAATTGTGGCTGCATCTGCCTTTAGCATCATTAAAATAGCATGACTGTATTGGCAAACTTTGTTAGAAGAGACATATCTTGTATTAATGAAAAATTTCTTTATCTAATATAGATTGGACAATTCCATCTCCACAAGAAGTAGTTGTGTTAGGTAAAGGATTTTTTATTCTATTTTATTTTGACACTTTATGCACGAGTTTTTGTGCTACAGCTGTTTCAGTTACTTTTTAGTCTTCATGTTAAATAGCATGGTTACAGTGGAAAAATTTCTTAAAGCAAAGCCAATTTGCCCAGGGAACTTGCTGAATATTTCCTCTTAGAGATATTAAAAAACTATCTACACATAGTTTTGGTGACTTGCTCTGAGTGGCTCTACTTGAGCATGAGGCTTAGACCAGATGATCTTCAAAAGGGACTTCCAGTATGTGAATGAGTCTGTGAAATTTCCATTGATTTAAGCATTTTTTTCATAAGAATATTTAATGACATCATTGATACCATTTAAAAAATAAAGGAATTTAAAAACATATGTAATAATAATAATAATAATAATAATAATAATAATAATAATAATAATAGCTAATGACAACTTTATCCTTTCATTACAAAACCAAAAAGGTTAAAATGCTTCTGTTTGTTGCAATTGGAATTGTTAATTTTTTCAATAATAATAATAATAATAATAATAATAATAATAATAATAATAATAATAATAATAATGTATCAGTTTAAAATAGATCAATCTTAAATTATCTAGTTGCAGCTTAAACCAAATAAATGTCAGGAGGTTTTTTCTCACTAGATTTCAATCAAATTTCCCTTCAAAATTTCACAACTACATGTACAATATCACACTGAAAAAAGCAGTAGATGATTTTGAAAATGTGATCTACTGCACTTTGAAATCTATTTTCTATTCCATTTCCTTCCTGCATTTGTTGTGCTCAATTATGGCAGAACCTGAGAGACACAGTTGTGAACATGGTGCCAGGTGTTATGAAAGAACAAGTTAGTTTCATGTGTTACTGAATTGCTGTTAATTTTATAGGTATTCATTGATGTTGGGTCAAAGTGTTGATTAAAAGGCTCATCCTTAATTTTAATAAGACTTTTCTAATAACCACATGATTCCTTTTTAATGAAATAAATTGTTTTCATGTTCAAACTTTTAAGGCTTCTGATTTTGTGCAATATCAGCCAACATTTTCCATATCTTCTACTTTTTATATTTCTATTCAATATAGATTATTTACCAAATGAAAAGCAGAAACTCACAGTGAGCAATTCTTCTTTTTGGTTGAACTTCAAGGGGAACTATGCTGGAAAAGAAAAAAAATATGGGGTTTTATTATCCAGTGTGCTTCAAGAAATGGAGACCTCAGAAAGGAAATGGTTGTATGTCCACATACAATGAAACTTTTCTGAACTAAAAGGTACAAAAAAATTTTAATACCTGTCATGAGAACATAACATTTCCCACATATGCACTTTAGAGCAATTCCTCTAAATATATATATAATATATAATATATATATAATATATATAATATAATATATATTATATTATATATAATATATAATATAATATATATTATATGTTATATATTATATATTATATATTATATATATAATTATATATATATTTATATGTATTTTTTTTTCTTTTATGTAGAAAATTATTGTTGGGAATATGTCCCACGATATTTCTGGAACACAAATTGTGAGGCGTTGCAAGATTCTTGTGTGTTTACAGAGTTTTTTATGGTCTGAAAGGAGAAGAAACTGATTTATGCCTACTCTGTTCTATCCCACATGCACATGCATAAGTGCCCATCCAGGCTTGAACACAAACATTAAAAGAGCATTAGAAAAGCCACTGAAGTGAAGCATTGCAAAGCTAAGACATGCAGGACTTTGCCACCTGTGCAGATACACCTTCTTCCTTTGTCATGCACGTTGCCTCCTGGAAGCTTTAATTCCCTGACTGCCTATTCCTCTTCCAAAGATTCCATGCTTTAAGGACAGCTGCTGCTCACTAAGCTAACCATTAATCAATATTTTATTTTACTTCAATTATTCAAAATGGAGTGCAAAGTCTGTTCTGCATTGAAAAATTGCATGTAGGCAATTGATATTTAATATTTGCGTGTGTGCTGAAGGTATACAGATATGAATTTTTGCTTGTTCACCTTTAGCTTCCCTGCAAAGAGAGAGATTTACACCTGAAGGAAAGTTTGACAGACCAGGTTCATTTTGGTGCTCTAAGGAGTGCACAAGACTTTCTCATCCTGCCAGAGAAATATCAGGAATCCTGAAGGTAAATTGACTGTACATTTGAACCATTTTTTAACCACTTTGCTGCATGTTATGAATAGGTGGCTAAATATCAAATCCCAGATTATCTCCTTGCTCTGAACAGCCAGAACACCTAATTCCAGGTACACTTATTCCTTAAGGAAAGTTCCAGCACTAAAGAACACCTTGGATTATCTTAGCCATTCAGCAAACTTTTGCTGAATACTAGCTACATCAAGAAGGGAGGGAAAACAGAGCCCAGAATCCATCATTGCCCCTTCCTGGCAAAGGCTCCCACCCAACAAACCACGATATGTGTCTCTTCAGGTCTGCCTCACTTGTGGCTCTGCACGTGGTTACCCACGGCCTGTGTTACACAGAAAGGGGAGAGTTTCCTTCTCTCCACCCTACATGGTTCAGATATATCTGGTCAAAGCCTGCTTCAGGGCTATGGGAAGAGCAGATTTAAGCTTTTCTCAGGCTGGAACTGCCCTGCCGCTCCAATTCTGAGATTCCCAGGACAATGTCTTAACCACGGGACCATTATGTAAAAGATGAGTGTTGGCAGCACCTCTCCTGGCAGGTGTGAAAACACTGCTCTCCCTGTCCAAACGAAGAGTTTTACTTATAAATCTATGCCCAAAAGAAAGCTTCTTGCCTTGGATGCACATTTCTCTGAATTCCCCAAAACCAAGGCACAGAGGGTTCTTCATGCCAGCCACTTCCCTCAGCTGGCTCAGATGTTTTACCACTAAATGGGTACCTGCCTAAGACCATTAACTTTTCCCAAGTTTTCTCAAGTCAAGCAGAATTAACTGTTGCTGCACACCTCAATCTGCAAGGTGACTTCTGGAGAGACTGATTTAAAGATGCATGGATGATAAGAATGTCAGCCTCAAATCCATTTTAGGATCTGGAGAATGCAGCCCATTCAAAGCCATTTATAGTCAAAAGAAAGATCTTTCTTGCATGAAACAAGTTTGGCAACAGACACCTGACAAATATCTTTCTCTTTTTTATGAAGGAGGAGACCTAAATGTGAATCCATGTTTCTTGAAAGTAACACAGATAACTTAAAAATTCAAGCAGGATTATCCAGGTAGGCATCCAGAGTCTGAATCAATCTACCCGCCTCATTTTTATTGTGCATTGAAACTGGGAGGGACAGAGGAAGGGACATGGCTGTCATTGATCCATCCATGGAGAGGAAGTGATAGCCCTCTAAAAGTCGAGAGAGAACCAGTGGAAAATTGTATTTCTCTGTGTATACAAAGAAGCACTCTCAACCACGCACCACATAATTTACCAGTGCAGCTTTTCTACCAGAGGTGATTCTTCACACAAAATATAATTGAGTTGTGAATACTTTAGTTTTGCTGCAAAGAGCTTTGGATCCTAAAAGCCTACAGGCATTGACTGAAGAAGTTCCTGGAAGAGAAATTCATGGAGAGCTATTAAAAATAAAGTTACACACCTCAAACCTGGTTCAGTCCAAATCCAGAACTCACTGGAGGCTGGAGGAGCATTTTGTGCTCTCTGTATGCACCCAATTGCTGTGTTGTCCTAGAGATATTCCCCCCAGTTGTGGTCAGAGGTGACCAGCTGGGGTTTACCAAATGAACCTGCATTTCCAACTAGGAAATATATATGAATTTGATGATCTTTAAGAAATTAAAATGCATTAGAAGTGTGTCATCCTTGCCTTCAATCATGCTGTCATGCCAACAAATCCAGCAAAGAGGATCTTGAGATTCTACCAGTGACTGAAACTTATCCATTGCTCAGACAAATGTTTCACAAAGGTAGAATAATTCTTTTGAATTCCTTAAATTCAACTCTGGAAGTAGGAAATTAGCAGAAGTTTGTGTAAAATCTTTCCTTGGTTTGCTGTTTCAAAATGCAGAAATATACCTCATCTGCTGTCAAGGCAAGAGTATCTTTCACAACCATGTGTTTTAAAAAATTTAGCTTATAATTTCAGTGTCTGTGAAATGTTTTGAAAACAAAACAAACAAAAGCTGCTGAAAATTATCTTAGAATCACAAAATGGTTTGGGTTGGAAGGGAGTAAAAGTTCTTCATTCCAACACCCCTCTGCCATGGCCTGGGACACTTTCCTCTATCCCAGGTTGCTGCAAGCCCTGCTGAACTTGGCCTTGGACACTTCCAGAGATGAGGAATTAACCTCTGCTAGGGTTTCACCACCATTTTCTTCTTCGTTATTTTGATGTTTTGAGAAACAGATATATTTTTTTAAAAAATCACTATTTGCTGTATTATAATGAGATTATTTTTTCCTACCAGTTATCCCACTTAACAGCAGCTACCTAAAGAGTGGGCTATCTCTGATGAGCAGCAGTGTTGTGTGGTGGTGAAGAAATGTTATAAAGATACTTGTGCACAAAGAAACCTGTTCTCATTCACTTTTAAGAGAAAAGGGAAAGAGAAAGAGAACAGTCAGACTGAGTTCAAAGGCTTTTATTTTATACTCTGAGCCTTCATTGCCAGAGAAGAAACAGCCAGGGCTTCATCTGAAATGGCTGATGCTGCCAGCCACTACAGCCAGTCAAAAAAATAACCTGATTCAAAGACAGAGCTAAGCCAGAGATATCACTCACAAAGGGTTTTTCCTGTCAAAAAGTTAAGAAAGAGGAAGAAAGGATTGTGTCATAAAGATGTCCAATACTTCCTTTTGTGCAGTCAATGGAAAAGCTCCCTCTTTTAGCCTTGATCTGAAAAACAACACAGTATGACAAGTCTGATTGATAGATTAATATCAGAGATCCTGAATAGCCCTAAATTCATACAGAATAACAACAGTACATAATTCTAAAAGAGGAGAAAGTACCAAAGAGTTGTAAGGATCTTGTTTGACTTCAAGGGAATTTATCATGAAGTTGCAAGTGCTTTACTTTAGGTTTCTGGCTTAAATCTGTCCCAGAATATAGAATCATGGAATGGTTGGGGTGGAAGGGACCTTAAAAGCTCATCTCATTCCAACCTCCTGCCATGGGCACTTTCCAGATACCAGTTTGTTCCAAGTCCTGTCCAGCCTGGCCTTGAGCATACTTCCAGGGATGGGTAAGAAGCTGAACAGTTTTCACCATAAAACTGTTATGTTTGCTGTCCTAGGCTACACAAAATGACATGCTAGACTCAATTCCAAACAGATAAAAGGCACATCACTCAGCTGGTGTAGACTGGCACTCCTGGTGACAGTGCTCATAGAATGCACAGGGAAGATGGATGAGTCTTTTGTGTGTGGACTTTTCCAGTCTATGGACAGTCCCTCCAGGTCAGGACTGGGAGGCAATTTCACACATTACATTTTTTTTTCTGCCCTCTTCTGCTCATGTGTCACACACAATCCCAGCTCTGCCTACCAAGAAAACAGAGGAATCTTCCTCCCTAAACAGGCACACCAAAGCATTGGGGATGTCATTGGAAGAAATTAAAAAACAGTAAAGAATGGGATTGCATCACAAGAAGGGTCTGTATTTTCCTTTTGTGTAGTCAGTGGAAAAGTTCCTACATCTCCACTTAAGCCAAAAGACAAAGTACTAAACTGCAGTAGCTGGAATCCAACATGAGAGCCAGAGGCATGTGAAACTCAGCTATTTCCAACTGCACAAACCTGTGCAAACATAGCTTTCATTTTTCTTCCTCCTAAAATTCCCTGGTAGTTATCAGCTTCTAATTTCCTCCTAAAAATTCCCAGTAAAATTTAAAGAAACAAAGCACCACTTGACTGTGTGCTATATAGAAGAGCTTTTCCATAGTTATAATGTGAAATTTCACTGCTCATTTCTGCTCAAGGGTCTGGAAACCTTTGCAATTACTTGTTTTGATGTCCAGTCATTTATAATAGGAGCCTATTAATTTTTCTCTTTTTTTGCTATTAGAATGGCCAGTGACTTGTACTGTATTTAGCCCAAGGCATCCCTCACTCTCCCAAAGAAACCCTTGCTGTTGTCCAGAAACTGGCTTATAACACTCTAAGACACAGTTTGGGTGCTTTCTCTCCTTTTCAGACAGTAAAAAGATTTAGTTATGGATGGCTGGATCATGGAAAGTGGCATCAGAACCAGGGAAAGCATCCTGGCCCTGTTTCACCTGCAAGTATAGGAAAACTGAGGCACCACCCCACAGTTCCTGCATTCTCCATGTCCACAGAATGAAGTTCAATAAATAATTTTAGAATACTTATCAAACTTGAAGATTGCTGGACCGAAATTTCTTCCCTGAGATTGCAGAGGGAGTCTAGGAAGGAGCCATTGGAGTTGTAATTCAATACCTCAACACAAGATTATCTCCCTTTCCAAAACTTTATTTATGTCTAAGGAGCAGTGGACTGGTCTTGAGTATTCATGTTTTTGCAAACTAAGGTTGTAGATAAAAGCTCAAGAGAATTCCCATTTGATCATGTCCAGTTCCACTTGCCATGAATCCTTTCCTTCAGTGAACCACAGAGGAAGAGGGAAAACTGCTGATTAAAACTCTTCCTAATGCCAGTGACTGAGCTGACTGCACCAGCTCCACCACAAGGAGTGGAATTCCACCAGTGGAATTCCAGCATCATAAAGAGTGTTCTCCCAATGAAGGGAACACATATGGTGATAGTTTTGTGAGGGTGGTATGGATTTGCCTGGGCTGGTTTTGTAGTATCTCAAAATAAAGTATTCAATGGCATTTGGGTACATTAAATTTTGCAATCAGATGACTCAACTCTTGTCAGTTCATCGTTAAGACTGAAGGTAAAATCTCTGTCATTCTAACCCCATGAAACTTTTTTCCCCTCCTTTTATTTTTGGTTGGTTTGTTTGTGTGATGCCAGTTCACACATTGTCTGTTCTCCAGTGTCATTTTCCTTTGAGTCCCATGGGGATAAATTATCTGTACACCTCCCACCAGATGGTTGCTCTGAAAAGTGGAATGAAAGTCTGTGCTGAGTATCCCTGCACACTTGAAATTAAATACAGATTCATAGATTTCTGTTTTCTGTCATTCCTGACCTTTTCTGTCTCCTCTCTAGAACTGTGAAACAACTACATGGGTCAGATCCAACATGAGGTGGAGAGAACATGTAGGAAAAGCACATTCAGTTATTCCAGGAGCAAAATCCAGGGCTTCAGGACTACCTGGGAAGCCAGTGTTTTCATAACTATCTTCCAGATCTTAAGGTTGTTTTGGATTGCTTGGGATTTGGGTTGTTTGGGATAGTTTTGAGTTTCTTGGGGTGGCTGGGAGGATTTCCTGCCCATTTTTATTCCTTCTGGCCATTTTCCAGGTTTACAGTCAGGTTCCTGCACTGTGCCAACAGGCTGGGTGTAATCCCTCAGCTGCCTTGTGCAACTGCAATTCTTCCCAAAGAACCAGGAAAACACAGCTGAGTCCTCAGGAACTGGCAGTGAATGAAAGTCAAGCTGAGCCTGTTTTGCTCAAAAGTTTTTTCAGAACATGCAGTGTCCATAAATGTATTTTTGCTGTCCCACATGTCAAAGATTCCGGAGGCTACACTGCACCTACCCTGGACAAGGGGCAAAATAACATGGAAATCATCATGACTTCAGCTAATCAACTTGAATTCAGCCCAAGATTCCTGCAAAATTTGATTTTTTTCTGATGTGATGCTGTAATCCCATATGAAAATCAGAGTGCTCTTGGCTTTGTGGATCTTTTAATCTCAATTCAGCCAGTTTGCTGAATATACCTACCAGAACTGAAAGCATTATTTACATGGTGGGAAAATATTTAAGGTGCTTGGATGTGTAGATTTCCCCAAATTTCAAGCTCTGCTCAAAACAAACTATGGTAAAAATCCAAATTTACTACTGTGTTTAAACATATAAGGCTAATTTTTATAGGCATCTACTTATTAATAGTTGACTTTCTATTCTATAGATAGTATATGTAATACATATTGTAAATGTAATATTTAATGAAATTGAATTCTTGTTGATTTTAAAAGATATGGGGAGATAGATGGACAGTATGTCAGATACATTTGTAGTCCAAATTAAAGATTTTTTTTTTAATAGTAAAGTCATTTATTTAGATACTAAATTAAGAGCCTTTGCAAAATAATCTTTGATCTAATGAAAACAGGAAATTTCTGCTTAACATCCTTTTTCCACTGAGGTAGGAACAGGTTGGAAAGGATCTCTACAAGTCCTCTGGGTTTAGTGGGTGAAGCTCTTTTTACATGAGGTTTGCCCAGGTGCCAGCACCGGGTTGGGGTGAGGGAACTTTGCAGGATGAGTACAGTGGAAATGTCACAACTGTCAACATTTGCTTGATTAGAAACACTTATTAATGTCTTACAACTTTCTGTGCCTAAACAGGCTACAAGAGGGCTGGAGGGAGACTTTGGACAAGGTCCTGGAGTGACAAAACAAGAGGGAATGGCTTTAAACAGGAAAAGAACAAACTTAGATTAGATTATAGATATTATTCCTGAGTGAAGTTATTATTAAATAACTTTACTCAGGAAATGTGAGGCACAGGTTGCCCAGTTGCACCTTCCCCATCCCTGGAAGTGTTCAAGGCCAGGCTGGCCTGGGCTTGGAGCAACCTGGTCTGTTGGAATGTGTCTCTGCCCATGGAAGGGGTTAGAACAAGATTTTTAAGGTCCCTTCCAACCCAAACAATTCTGTTTTTCTGTGATCCTTTGCACTAATACAGCTTTATCTACTGAAACCTGCTCTGATCTGAAACCCATCAGTCAGCAGAAAAGCCTCCAATAAATGATGAGGAACCCATCTTCAGAGCCCTTTACAGACACAGTTTTACATTATTGCTCTGTTCTACAGTTGTGGAAACTGACCTGTGGCCAGAGCAAATTGAAGATCATGGACTTGTCATCAGCTATCAGAACCAAAAAATCTTTGAGTTCTGACTCTATGTCATAATCAAAAGTATCATTGCCTTTATTCACTAAATGATCCAATAATCAATTAAAATCAAGAAAATAAAAAAATAGAAATATAAGAATATGAAGGGAAAGAGATTTTGATTCTAGCAAATGATATCTGTATGTGTGGAACCAAAATATCTTCAAATAGCATAGGAAATGCACCCATTCCTGTCACCTAGCTAAGCAACCCATTAGGGACAGCAAATCCCCCTGTAGCTGAATCCCAGAGCTCGTGGGCACGATATGTCTCCTGTGGGCTGCTGTAGTCAGCCCTGTCAAATCCAAAATCTTCCCTCCCTGACTCTCTCCCAGTTGCATTTCCTGCCTCCACCAATTGCAGGACAAAAAGAAAAGAAGATGATTTCTGTAGAGCTGTATCAGAGATGCCAATCTAATTATTTTTTCCTCTTTTTTTATCTTTTCTTTTTTTGGACATGCATCTCTGGAGGAGGGAGGGGGAGGACAGGGAGTTGCAGAGGCGGGGGCAGCCGAAGAGGGAGAGGAGGGGGGAAGATGAGAAAATATTTCCTTTGGCGATTCTGTTTTGCTTTTGAAAAGGGACTACTTCCCTCACTCCTTATCCCTCCTGACAAGTACAAGCACTTTGGGCCCTAACTGGATGTGAACATTGTCAAAAGAAATTTGGGCTAAAGGGAGGCATCTGCAGTTCTGTTCCGATTGCGCTCGGTGCTGGAGCCACTTTTGCGAATGTGGCAGGGTGGCTGGTGGGCAGACACCAGTACAGATGGGAACTTCACATACTGTATGCATCATGACCAACTATAAAAACAGTCACAACGCATCACTTCTTACCCGGCCAGTCTCCCTGGAACCTTCACTTCCAATTTCCATCTCACTGACATTCACAGCTTACAGTGAGCTTTTATGTTTAAGCATCAGTACAGTATTAATGCAGGAGAAAAGGGGTGGCTGGGCTACTGCAGCAAGGAATTAAACCTCTGATCTCGGCCAGACATTGGAAGGGAGGAGCGATTCAAGGGGAATTGTGTAACCAGACTCTATGGAAAACGTGGGGGGAAAGCAGGGGACGAGAGTCAGGAATATTTTTTGACTCTGTGAACACACAGCAAGTGAGGGGTGCTCTGAAAAAGAAACATAGCAAGCAGGCACTCTCCCAAATTGTAATTTAATGCTTGGAATAATCCTATTGTGTCAGCTACTCACCGCCAAAGAACTGAGGATAAATATAACTTTAAAAAAAAAAAATTAAGGGGATGGCAATTTGAACAGCTTAATGTTTCTTCAAAGGCTAAGTGATGGAAAGCAGTGCTGAAGTAAATTGACAACTCGGAATTAACTGGGTGCTGGCACAGCTCAGGTAAAGGTTTGACGGTAACATGAGCTTTCCAAAGTGTTTCCAAACTGAAGTATTATGAAAAGGTAAATTATGTTTTGTATTCATGACTGAAAGCATTTTATTTTAAAGCGCTGCCGATGCTGTCAAGGTGGAGATTCGAGCTTTATGTACAGTGCCTCTAGCCCTGTGATGTGAGTGAGGCAACATGACAGCTTGTAATAAGTAATTTTTATACAGTTGCATTTATCACTCAAGTAGGCTTGGCAATATTAAACACAGACCTTAAAATGCTGCAGAAGAGGAAGGACAGGGGCTGGAGGCCATGTGTTCCCTGCGTGTGTGTGTGTGTGTATGTGTGTGTGCTCTTGCATGTGTGTGTGTGTGTGTGTGTGTGTGTTTGCAACTTCTTTCTTTTTTTTCTTTCTCCAGGCCTATTCCTGTTAATGTGGCACTTTTTAAGATATGCACCGAAATGCTTCCAAATTGTTAATACGTCACTGAAAGGTTACAAATGAAATGACCCTGTTTAGCCCAAAGGATGTTATTTTAGGCTTTAATGAATTAGACATAGCAACCATTTTCAGGCAAAAATCAATTGCCTCAATTAACAAATTTGCACGAGTCCAAATATTTACAAAATAAAGGCCCAGAAACCACATTCTTTGTTTCCCTTTCTCACTCCCTACCCTGTTTCCTCATTAACATCTTCATTTCCATGAAAGTGTGAAGTATCAGCTCTTTCTCTGGGCTTGTGAAGGCCAAAGTGTTGACAATTTTCTTGTTCTTTAGAGCCTGCTCTTTTTTGTTTTAACAGGTTTTCTTCCTTTGTCATGAATATTTCAGAGCAAGCTAAAAAGAAGGGGAGGATACCCCTTCCTTCTCATGGAAATAAAAATACAGTCAAATATGTCATTTGTGGAAGAAAATTTTACAAAAAGATAAGGCAATTTATTTTATGAGTTTGCAGTGAGAAGTGAATTTTCTTCTGTTCATAGGATTTATAGGAAGTGCTGTTTGAGCCTGAACCAAGGGGAACCAAGAATCTCTGAGCCAAATGGCAGCTCTTACACCTGCTGCAGCAGAGCCCTGGGGTATGGTTTGGTTTGCAAGGAGTTACAAATTTCAGTGGATTCCAGTGAATTCAGCCATTTAATGCTGAAATAACGTCAGATTGAAAGCAACAAAAAAAAAAAAAAAAAAAAAAAAAAAAGGAAAAAAGAACCTGTCTCTATTATTATTCATATGACCCAGATGAGAAAATTATGCATTTGCAGTGGGAGGTGTGTCTAACACGGGCACAGTGGCTGCCTCGGGACATCGGCTGGATGGGGAGAGGAGGACTTGCAGCTCAGAGGATCTGGGAGTCTTCTCTATCAGAGAGATGAAAGAAGGGGCTGATTGTTTTGTGCATTCCATGCTTATTCCAAGGTAAGAGAGGATGACAAATACACAGAGGTGGCATTTGCCCCATTCCTGGAAACGTTCAAGGCCAAGTTGGACAGAGTTCGGAGCAGCCTGGGGTAGTTGAAGGTGTCCCTGCCCCTGGCAGGGTGTTGAAACTGGGTGATCTTTTAGGTCCCTTCCAACCCAAACCATTCTGTGATTCCATGATTTACCTTTGCAACAGTGCTGATTCATGGGTATCAACTGAATATAAACAGAACACAGAAACGGTAAATAAATGTCAGAAGTGAACATATGTTAGAGATTTTGAAAATTAGTTCATTAATCCACAAAAGAAACCAGATCTTCCATGTAAGTCTCCACAACCAGTTTGATTATGAGTTTGAAGGTTTATTTTGGTTTTTTTGGCTATATTAATTAGAAGATTAAAATAAAGACAATTTTTCCCTGAGGAAAGTATGGTTAATATAGGTCTGTTGTGAAGTTTTGCTGCTTTTTCTTTTCCTCTGACAATTGCTACCAAAAAAATAACTGCTTTTGAGTAAAAAAAAGCACTTCCATTTTCTGCTTCGTATTATGAACATGAGATTAAGCACTGAAGCTCAGTTGTGGCTAGATGTTAAGAAAATCTTTTAGCAAAATCTGAAAAGGTTGTCAGTACTTCATATTTTTAAAAATAAATTATATTAGTGTCAACCAGAAATTACTCAGGTATGTTTGATTTTTCTTGGAAGAGTAACAGACTAAGTGACTTCATCTAAGTGACTCAGTCCTTGGTCTGAGATTGGCTTTCAGGGGAGGAGGCTTTCAAAATCTCCAGACATTTTTGGAAAATGAAGCTACTTGTAATATAATTTTGACAAAATTGAAGAGACCTTGAGGTTGAAGCTTATTTTATTGATCTTAAGATATCTACAATACACACAGTCACATCTAATGTAGTTATTGGGATCCCTTAATAGAACACAGAGAAAAACACAATTTTAAAGTACAAATGTCTGACCTACTGAAATTTTTACGTTTGGCCAGGTATATCTCATCCTCGTCATGTAACAGATGCTATTAATGCAGTCATGCAGATGATAAAATCATAGAATGGTTGTGTTGGAAAGGAGATGAACGATCATCTCATTCCAATCCCCTGCTATGGGCAGGGACACTTTCCACTGTCCCAGGTTGTTTCAAACCCCATCCAGCCTGGCCTTGGACACTTCCAGGGATGGGGCAGCCACAGCTTCTCTGGGCACTCTGTGCCAGGGCCTCTCCACCCTCATAGGGAAGAAGTTCTTCCTAATATCCCATCTAAAACCTAATATCCCATCTAATATCCTAATATCCCATCTAAATATCCCATCTAAAATATAATATCCCATATTTCTAATATCCTAATATCCCATCTAAAACCTACTCTCTGTCAGTTTGAAACCATTCCCCCTCATCCTATCACCCCAGGCCCTTGTAAAACATCTTTTCCCAACTTTCTTGTAGGCTCCCTTCAGGTTCTGGAAGGCTGCAGTTAGGTCAAGCCTTCTCTTTTTCAGGCTGAACAATCCCAATTGTCCCATCCTCTCTGCAAAACAGAGCTGCTTCACCCCCCTGATCATCTCAGTGGCCTCCTCTGGACTCGCTCCAACAGCTCCATGTCCTTCCTGTGCTGGGCATCCCAAAGCTGGAGACAGGACTCCAGGCATGGTCTAGCTCAGAATAAGTTGACAAAGAGCAGGAATGGAGTTTAACATGGTCATAAATGTTGGGAGGTTAGAATTCAGGAGATACAAGTGGAGAATATACTTTTGTGATGAAACTTTAATACCTATGCCATCTTGGATGCTTCCTGGAGAGATGCCTGGTACTGCTGTGGCTCTGACATGCTGTGTGGCAGCTTCTCATTCCTGGCTCATATCTCTTACAGCCTGACAATGAAGAGCTAAAGAACACAAAAAGTGATAAATTCAATCTTGCACATTGGAATCAAATCTGATCAAATTGTTATCTCAGACCCTCCGAGCCCCAAGCTGGGTGCCAAGAAGGGCTCTTGGGGTTTGTCTCAAGCAAAAAATATCTCATGTGGATTGTTGGTCCATGTGAGTTTATTGCACAACCTATGAACAAACTGTGATTGTTCTTGGTCTAAGCCTTTTTGCTGTACATCAGCATTTACACCACAAACACAAAATATACCCTTTTGCTTTGATCCCATGCACTGTATCCACAATTTGAGCTCCATTCCTATTGATTGCGTGTAGTCATGTTGTATCTTCTTATTCGACCAATATATCCAATGATGTAAATATTACTTAAATAGTCTATGCAGTTTGTATTCCAGGTGAATTCATGCAGCTATCCTTGTAGAAAAGCTTGCACACCTGGAGGTTAACATATGTCTAACCAGAAAATTCATTTCTTTTAGTTAACAAGACCCTGTCATTGTAATAAATGAATCATGAAAAATGTGTGTTGGTAATCATGTGTACAAAAACCTGCAAGAGATTCTCAGCCATGGAGGATGGGAGCAGTGTTCAGCTGTCCATACCATAGATCTCTGCAGTGAAAATATCTCCAAATCAGCTAGCATGAAGAATTTTCTATTTTTAAGAAAAGATGTCACATTTAGGGCAGTTTACTTGATAAGAATTTAAGGATTATCTGTACTGAACCCAGATACCATCTCTTTTCTCCTTTAATTTCCTAGGGGACTAAAGACAGTCAGACTGTCTGTAGCTCTGCAGTACAGACCTCTGCACCATGAATCCAACTCATCCTGTTTCAGAGCTCTGGTAAATTGCACAAAGATGTGGTTTATGCAGAACCAATCAGGGCAAAAGAAATCACAGGGTTTAAAATTACTTTCCTGAAAGTACACAACAGGAGGAGGACCTGAAGATCACAAGGTTGGTTTGACCAGTACTCCTTTTGCTGAAACCACCAGTCACATGGCAGTATATCTATTTCTAGTAGTGCCTCTGTGTAAAAGGAATCTAGAACTTTTCCAGAAAAAGAAACTTGGTATATTTCACATGTGACATGGAACAATCTGTGCTTCATATAGGAAAACTTGATTGTGCTTGATTTCAAAATGGGTTGAATACTCCCACCAACAAGATTCCTCTTCACCTCTCCAAAAAGATTTTTCTGGGGTATTTTCAAGCATTGAATAAGAAATGTCCATGGCAGGGGGTGGAACAAGATGACTTTAAAGGTCTTTAAGGTCTTGAAGTCCCTTTTAACTCAAACCATTCCACAATTCTATGAAATTAACTCATGGTGAAAAACTAAGAGGTATTTTGTTACTGCAGAGGTGCATGAACAATGAGCAAGAATAAAATAAAATCTTTTATACATTAAAACAAAACAAAACAAAAAATCTCAGGAAATAGCCTGTGTAAGGCACGTGTGGGACTCATACATTCATGTGTAAGTAGTTTTACTTAGAGAACAAAGGATGTTCCTGGACATTCCCATTACATTGCAAAGCTGGTGTTCCAAGAATAATATGCCTGAGAATAAAACAATAATTATAAAGCCACAAATGAAATCAAAGCAGCACTGCTGAAAGCCTTAAGCACCACAGGTTTACGAGGCACGAAAATATAGCAGCTTGGATGAAGATGTAAACCCTTGCACTGCACCCTTTAAAATCTCACACTTCAGAAGCCAGTGGAAATACATTGGACTGAAAAAGTGGGCAGATAATCACTGGATCTCTGCTAAGAAATGCTGTTCATTTTCTTTTAGAGCTGTGTGAATACATGCAAGCTCAAATGAGGGAGAGCAGATAACCAACTGCACGCTAGAGATGAGCAGGCTGCTTAAAGCGACCGCATAATCGGTGAAGCTTTAAAAAAGGAAGAAAACAGCTTGAGGCCTTTTCTCCTTCTTCCTCTAGAATGTGACATCATTGTATATGACACAACACCTTGGAAGGAACCATATGGGGAAATGCAGACATGTTGCTAACTAAATGTGAGCTCCTTCATGATGAAAAAATCTTGTTGCTGGCCAAAGCCTGGATGGTCCCAGAAAAAGCACAGTTTATGCAGTAGAACTGACAGTTCTACTTCAAGGACATTTTTCATGTCTAATGCCCTTTCTGTGCAGGATTTAGAAAGGCATACCAGGAATATAATACTGGGATTTATCCAGATTTAATCAAAAATAGTTGATTCAACTCAGCACCTTAAAATACATGAGATGAACTGAGGTGGGCTTTTGTTCAACTGCTTATAGAACTGAATTTTAGATCTCTAAACTCAGTATTTGTTGTTAGCTATCCACTGATTTAAGGAATATATATACCCTACCTCTACCTTGTAATGTAGAGGTACTACATGTATGGCTTTTTGTATGGCTTTTTTTTTCATCATTTCTTAATTTCTCTAAATCATAAAATCACAGAATGGTTTGGATTGGAAGAGACATTAAAGCTCATCTCATTCCCCACCCTGCCATGGGCAGGGACACCTTCCACCATTTCAGGTTGCTCCAAGTCCTATCCAACCTGACCTTGGACAATTCCAGGGATGGGGCAGCCACAGCTTCTCTGAGCAACCTGCCAGTGCCTGTTGACCTTACTGCAGTTTTGGATTAGAGTTTACATCTAAAAGCTTAAATTTTTTAATTTTTCATTGTAATAACTGTCTGCAGTAGCAGTAACAGCACTAGTCATAGTAGTAGCATTAATAGTAATAATCATAGTGACAATTAATTTAACTGAATAAAATCTAAACTGACAATAAATCTTTTCCAATGATGCTCAGATTGTTTAATTATTGTTTCTGAGGATACGAATAAAACCTCTCACCTTTAACACTGAGCATTCACCACGAATATCCACATTCACTAACACAGCAACTTGTTCCAAAGTTGTCTTTTGTGACTTCAGCAGAACAGGTAATCCAGACAGCTTTAGATTGAGAATAGATGAGAAAAGGATAAAATTGAAATGAGGAAGCTGCCTGAACAAGTATTTTTTTTTGTGCTTTTACAAGAACTGCCATTTAAAGTTAAAAGAATTTCCCATGAAAGACAATATTTGCATTTCTGTGAGCCCATCCAACTAATGGGATGGGAATCAAGAATTTCTCAGAGCTCCTCTAAGAGATATTGCACCTCATCTTTAGTCCCTAAATTGAAAAATACAATGGACCCCAATTCAGAAATCTTTCACATTCATCTTGGCTGAAATACCACAGAAATTCATGTAGATAATTGGAACTACTTAGATAAAATTAGGCATTTTGTTTTTTCTCTTCATTAGAGACTGAAATCTATACTTAATTTTAATGATCCATCTCATGAGAATGACTCATGAAAGCACCGCTTGATTTTTATTGTAGTCTGTGATTAAATTCCATAGAAATTAGTAAAGTTTAAGCTTGCCTTTAGGATTTACAATGAGCTTAGTTGCATTCTTGGTTAGCTACCTTGTCCTGGATGATTTTTGGTAGGTTTTGATGGTTTGGGATTGAGATGGAAGACACTGTTCTTTCATTTCATAATTAGATCCTGAGCCAGAACATTCAAAAAAAAAGAAAAAACAAAGAAAAAAACCAAAGAAATCAACTGAGGACTTGCAACCAGATTTTTTTTCTTTTATTTAGGCTTTTATATGCATAAATACTTATATTTTCACTCTCCCATGTAAGCCTGATGTATTCAGACTAACACAGCTCCAGCAACTGCAGGCCAACTCCATCTCTGAGGTAAATGCATGGCCTGGAGGGACATAATTGATTCATAATGGCTACAGCTGAATTATAGTGAGTGCTGGAGTGTTATTTATGTTATATCTGAAAGTTCATTGAAATTATTTAGATCCAGATCCCTCAAAGGATAGAAGTACAACACAGGTTAGATTTGTGTGGCCAAGTCCAGGTGAGTGGTCCACAAGCTCTGCCTCAAAGCAAAGGTTCCTCCACTGCACCAGCAATTTTCTGTTCAAAGGCCTTGTCTGGAGCCAGCACCGGGAATTTACTCTAAAAAACCATTTCCCATTAACTGGGATTAACTGGGATTTCCCATTAACTGGGATTAACATCTAAACTTAGTTGAGATTTACAAACTGGGTAATAGCAGATCTATATCCCAGATTTTTTGGATGAGATATTTGCAAACCACTTAGAGCCCTTCACCTGGAAATGGAAAGCCTGGCCTGATCAAAACAAATTCCTTATATTTCCTGGAAGTGTGGCTTCATCCATGAGTACTCCTGGGCTCTCAATCTGAGTGCTAAGGGCACAGGAAGGACCTGGAAGCTGGGAAGAAAGGAGGAGAAAGAATTGTAAGAAATCAGGGGCTTTCCATCCCATTTTTATTTTGAGCCATTCTGCAGAAGGAGATGCAAAATCTCTGGGGCCAGGGAAAAAAAAAAAAACATTATATGTATCATGATTCAGGAATTAACCCACATGGAAAAATCTCATCTTCCATTGAGGTACATACAATATAATCTAGGAGAAAACAATGACTAAATGAACTAAAAACCATTGTGAAATACAGTGAAAACAGATTTTAGAGTTAGAAAACTTTCTTTCTGTTAGAAGTGTTACTAAAGAAAATTATCTTGAAAATGATAATGTTTTCCTTCATAAAATTCAGAAGCAGAATTTTAAAATTTTTACTTATATTGTATTTTATTTTATACTTCTTTCATTTCCCTATGTATTGTCTTCCCAATTTGCATTTATATATTTTATATTATATGTTTTTCTTCTAAATTTATATCACAATTAAAAACTTGTAACTTGAAATTGGAAATGAAGTTTTAGAAGCAATTGACTCTCATTCTTCCTTTCCTGTCATGTCTCCTATGGACAAGTGGGATGATCCACTGTGATATCTTTCAACCTAACCCCTTCTCTGAAAAATTCCTAAAAGTATTCTTTTATGTTCTTAATGTGAAACTTTCTGAATTGTTAAAATATTAAATTTTCCACTGGAATGTCCACATGCAAGATAATTTCTGAAACATTAATTTGTCCACCATTAGGACCATCATTGCCATTAGAAGGTAAAGTTAGATGTGCAATAAGAAACTGGGATTGCACTGGGCTTAATGTTTGCCAATCATTATCTGGGAGAGTTCAGAAATGAAAAGGGAAAAGAGTTAGAATGAAAATTAGGGTACAGAGCAGGTGATATCACTTGGCCTGATATTGCTTCATTCTGAATGTGCCAGGGATAGTACATTTGCAAATAGTACAGCAGCAAATATTCACTCTGTATCTTCAGGTAAGGGGTCTGTGGAGAGGGAGACTCTCCAAAATGAAAGCTGAAACTGGGATTCCTGCATCTGAGTTGTGGCATTTTTTAAAAATAGTCTGAATTTCATAGGAGCAAAATCTGAAGAGATCCTGTCCTCAGACCAACAGCAGTAACCTCCTGCTCTGCCAGTGAATTACAATACCTGACACCTTTTCTAAACAGATCTTGCACTTAAATATATGATTATTTGCCTTTTTGAGCTTATTGAGGGGAAGCTGTTCCAAGTTTCATTTCTAGTTAGAAACCTGATAAGGAATCCCAGCACATCTGTATTCCTATGGTTAAGAATTAATCCTGTATTTTTCACATTTAAGTCCAAAAAAGGCTGTTGAAAGACTGTTTTTAGGAGGAAAAAAGATCACATTTAGACATAAGAACTTGAAGGCCCAGGGAATGTATTTTCAAATAGTTAAATACAAAAACCTCTGCTGAAGGGAGATGTGACAAGGTGAAGGAAAGGGACAGGGGTTGTGGGGACTTAGGAGCAAAAATCTGCTTTAGCTTGGGAATTTCTATTTTGTGCTCTTCTGGATAATGCAGATGCACTTCAGCACATTTCCAGATGTGTAAAATGCATCTGGAACATGTGGGTAGCCACTCACTGTCATTGTCCACACTCTACTCAGAAGTGTGGAAGACAAGGCCAACATAAAAGATGTTTGATTTATAGAAGTGTGATTGTGCCTTTGTTAATACACCTCCCTTGATACAAGGGTTGCTACAAGCCTGCTCTTTGGGCAAGAGCATGAGAAGTTTACTCTGTGTTTCCAGAGAATCCAGTCAGTGTGAGCCACATGCATAGCAAATAATTATTTTAATGTAATATAAATATTATATTGAAGTATAATATACATCAATATTATACATAAAATATTGTTTCAAAACATACATTAGACTCTTAATTCATTTAAATTAACTGGAAAATGTTTACTGAAAGTCATGAATTTTGAAAAAATTCTCATAACCTGAGCTTCTAACTTTGACTTCGTCCATCTTCCATGCAAACAGCTGCCAAGCAAAATATTAGGACGTGTTACACCCCATCCTCTTGTCTTTGAGAGGGTTAATGCCACTTTCTTTCTCCTTCCTTGCTTTTACCCTCTGCTGGCAAAAAAGAACACCCAGGTTCAATGAGTGACAAATCATTACAGAGCGTACAGTGTAATTAAAAAGCACAGCCATTGATCAGCTATGAGCTAAACCTGAGACAAAAAAGTGAGAGACCCAGAATAGCTGGCAAAACTTCTCATTGAATCTGTCTGAAATGGAAGATGTTCTCCCTGGAGGCATGGAGCGTGGCCCATTGTGCATTTCCATTAGAGATACACACTGACTCCGAGCATGCCATTGATGTTGGCCTATTTATGAAAGGCTGTTGAAAGAGGTTTCAGAGTTAATTGAAAAGAGCTGTTTCTGAAGTAAGGTAACTTCAAACAACACAGCTCTGAAATGTGTTTTAATGGACTGGAAATCAGTGAATTTTCCATAGTGCGCATGAAATAAAAATGGATGGCATCAACTGAAAGCTGTGTTGCCATTTGGTGGGATTTCTTTCATTATTATTATTGTTGTTGCTGTTATTGCTATCAGTATCACTCACTGTCACTCTCACTATTAACATCTTTTTTAACTATAGTTGCTCAGTTGCCAGTGATAAAACAGCTTTGGTCTTGATTGATTAGGGGATCATTTTCTAGGATCTGCCAAAATATTCATTACAAGTCCTTTCTCCTCCCATTTGTAACACAGGCTGCCTGCAGAAACTGCCAGGCTTGAGCCATGGAAAACAGAAGGAAAAACACTTTCAGTTGTCAGGTAGAAGTAGGTTCCAAAGCCCTCCTTTACCAAGGTATGCTGTGTTTAAAATATGTTTATTCTTAATGATATTTCCATTTTAAAATTAAAGCATATGCCTAAATTCAGACATGCATTTACTCAGGCATTTGTTTAGATTCTGCCTTGAGCTGAGGTCTTGCACATAAGTTTGTATTTAAGTTCATGCTTAAATAAAACCCTTTTCAGCAAAACATGCACCTGAATTTCATAAAGAGTAGCTAAGTATATGTTTAAATCTCAGTTTGTGATTAAATACTTTTCTCAGCTGAAAACTACATACTTTTAAATTATTTTTTTAAAGCTTGGCAATGTGTAATAAAAATAGGGATAACCGAGCTAAATTTGCCTTACCTTCAATTTTATTTGCCAGGAATTTAGAGTGAGCAAGAGGGAAAGTAATTCCTTGCCCTTGGATGAAGTGAGTTTGGACAACTCAATGGTAGTCAGGCAGAAAGGAACAAGACCTATTTTGAAAAACTTCCTCAGACTGATTAATACCTTGAAAAAACTCATAAACTGCTGTGAATTGCAGGGGAAAGATGAGAGCAAAGTAACTCAGTATAACACAAATAATAATCAAACAACTTCTGACACTGAGCTTGAATGATAATGAGTATTTCAAACCTCCATTCTACTCCTAATCCTCAAAGTAATTCACAAGTTCTGTTGAAAACCTCCCATGTTCCATTAAAAGAGATGACCTCACAGACATTAATTAACTTAATCTCATAAAACTCATTTAAAGTACGGAAGAGCTGTTGTCCTCATTTTTAAATAAGGAGTGAAACACCAGGATAGTAATGACTTCATACAAAACCTACCAAAATCAGCAGAAATATTTAAATCATAGCATTGCACAGTGCTACCTTCACTCATTATTTTAAGTTTTAAGGCTGCTGGGTAAAGAAAAAGAAAAATGTAAAAACCCTGAAACACCCTCAGGGCATAAAAAAAGAACAGTACAAGGAAAAACCAGAAGAATTACTTCAGTTTTAAATAACTAGAAATCTCACTTTTTAGGGCTGTCATGACACTTTGGCATCTGCAGTGATTTTTGAAAATTTGTGGCTGATAATCATGGATTAACATGTGCTCAATTTATCTTTGAAGCTGCTGTGGGTACTTACATACATAGATTAAGAATGTGTTACTTGTTCTGCAGAACAGGCCATCAAAAAAAAAGGAGAGGAATGAAGGCTAGGGTGGGAATCTGAGTTTGAGGACAGTGTAACTCCTTACTTCAGTAGATAAATAGTCTGGATTTTCTGAGGCATTAAATATTGAGCAGAGAGATTTATTTTTTTCTGTCACTCCAATGTCTATACCTGGAGTTTAAAGATTCTCTCTGGGATAGAGAATTAGGCACTGAAACTGGGAGGACTAACAGCCAACATGGTTATCTTAATGCAGAGGAAAGAGGAGATACTGGAAGAAAAATGGAAAACCAGAAAGGAAATCATGAATTTCAGTGAATTTTAAAATTAGGATTAAATCTTGCCAGGAAAGCAGGATTCAGAGCCTGAGAATTGAGGCAGATTTGAGCTGAGAGCAGACTTGAGTTGTCAAAAGTATTCACTTGAGAAAAGGGACGTTTGGGTCATTCAGATGTGGATCTTGAACTTGCATTTCCCCTCTTCAGGAGAAGTGTTCTAACCACTAGAAAAAAAAGTGGGATTGTTTACTTGTGTTCCAGTCAAAGCCAAATTTTGAGTATACAAAATTTCACAGCTGTGAGTCTAGAGGGTGAGGAACAAAAGAACTCAAGCATCTGGAAGAGAGCACATCCTTATTCTACTTATTTCTTCTGGAATATCTTGGGTTGGATTAATCTGGCCAAACATACAGTCTTAGTTTTATTGTCACCTAGAAATGAGCTTTTCCTCTCTATTGATTATAGAGGGAGATGAGGATGGCAACTGCATGTGTACAGAATTTTAGTGTAGGCTCTCAAGGTTCAGTTCAGCTGCCCAAAAATGGGTACTTGCTGTCATTCCAGATGATAAATGAGGATCCTCCATGCTCTGATGATGCTGAATATATGATATCCAACTTCCACAGAGTTCTGGAGAAGAAATTGTGATTAAGTTCCTCTGAAAAGTAACTCTTCACACTAAAAAAAATTTCTGTCATAGCTGTAATTTTTCCAGGGTTTTTTTCTTTGCATGGAATTTTGATTTCATCATTTGTTTCTTTTTGGATTCTCTAATGCTGTTGAGATATGATGCCTGTGCTGTTAGAATGAAGAAGAAAAGAAAAATTAAATGGTGACCTTGGAATTATATGGTAACATTTGCTGTATAAACTCAGCAGCAACTTTTGCAAGCAGGTCAATTGATTTCTTTTGGAACTAATTAATTATAAGCAGCCCAGACACAATCCAGATAAACATACAAGACTCATCCTCTTTGAACATCTGTCACACATTTAGTAAATATGAGGATGACAGAATGCGGTTTTGAGATCATGGAATCATGGAATGGTTTGGGTTGGAGGAGACCTTAAAGGACATCCAATTCCAAGTGCCTGCCATGGGCAGGGACACCTCCCATTACCCCAGATTGCTCCAAGTTCTGTCCAACCTGCTCCTGAACATTTCCAGGGATCCAGGGGCAGCCACAACTTCTCTGGGCAATCTGGGATGTCATCCTGCAACCTCCCAAGGAGCAGTTCATGGGAATGACAATCTCAAGGTTGGAAACCTGGATGTCCAGCTTCATAAGGTTCTCATTAAGGCACTGGAGCATAGTTCAGGAGGTAGATGGCTGCAATCTGAGATGAACTGTGCTTTCTCAGAGTTTAATTTCAGGTAAAAATTCAGACTGAATGTCACCTAGTCATTTAATTGAATCAGAAATTAATTCCCTAGGGTCAGCTGAGATCGAAACATAAACCTGACTATAATCAGCATAACAATGTTAGCTAAAATTATGCCTCTGAATGATAGCACCTAATAGCAGTGTAGGGCAAAGTTTCCCTAAAGAGGTATTAGAAAAATGTGCTGCCTTGTCTATAGCCTTTGATATTGGGCCAGCTGTTGTTTGCATATTTCAAAGTGAACTCTAAGACCATCTGATTTTCATACAACTACCTGTCTATAACCTTCAGATTTCATTATCCTTCCTGAGCAAACCAAAAAAAATTGACAAAAAAAGGATTTTAAAAATATAAATGGATAGGGCTTTGAGGAACCAGGTCTAGTGGAAAGCATCCCTGTTCATGGCAGAGGGGTTGGAACCAAATTGTCTTCAAGGTCCCTTTAACCCAGCCCAAACCCTGCCATGATTCTATGATTCTGTAAAGACAGAATCAAGTTTTCACTTTCGTCCCATGTTTTCTGGAAATGTATGATATTATGTTTGTCTTCAAAAATAGTTTATTAAAAGACAGCACAGAGAAGCTGTGCTATAACATTTCTATAATCATCATCAGGTTTTTCCACCTTCCCTTGCAACTTCTTCCATGGCCTAACACAGAGCACAAGCAAGCAGACTGCTGATCTCTCAAAGCAGACGCTGAACTGGTCAAACAAAGCAATTTTTAATGGATAGTTAATAACAAACAGTTGAAAAACTCTCAAAAAACACCAGTATTTCAGAAATGACACTTCACTGAGTTCAGATTTAAAACATCACAGATTTTACAACTTTCAAAAATCCACAACATACATCTGAAGAAATTCTATTTCCATTCTCTTTTGCCTGATCTGGGAATTTTGGGGCTGGAAGAGCTGACAGACAAATCTTTTGGATCTACCATATCTCGTGAGTATTGAACTTTTGACCAGACCTATTAAACAGTACATGTGTCCCAACCCACTCAGAAACTCAGCCAGTCTGTGGGGTTCTGCCTCATAGAGTGGTACCCACTGGGGATTTATTGCAGTGGAACTCCTGCTGGACTGACCAACTTGATTCAGCTGCCTAAACTTTGATGCTTTAGAGTTCAAGATACCACAGGGCACCCACAGCTTCCACACTGCTGTCATGGCAAAATGGTGAGGACAGGCTTTTTAACCCATTTGGGAGACAGTGGTGTACCTTAAGGCATCTTAGATAACATTTGAAATTACATATAGGAAGCCTTACAGAGCAATTGAATATTTGATGAAATGTCTTCATATGAAAGTGAAATCCCACCTTTCTTTCCTCTTTTTTTTTTTTTTTTTTGTAAAAATATCCAGGAATATATTGCTACACAATATCTACCTTCCAGTACATGAGGGAGCTTAAAAAAACATGGTGAGAGACTTTCAACAAGGGCATGGAGTGACAGGGAAAGGAGGAATGGCTTTAAACTGACAGAGAGAAGATTACGGTTGGATATTAGGAAGAAATTCTTCCCTATGAGGGTGGGGAGGCCCTGGCACAGGTGCCCAGAGAAGCTGCGGCTGCCCCTGGATCCCTGGAAGTGTCCAAGGCCAGGCTGGATGGGGCTTGGAGCAGCCTGGGACAGTGGAAGGTGTCCCTGCCCACGGCAGGGGGGTTGGAACTGGATGAGCTTTAATGTCCCATTCCAACCCAGGCCATTCTATGATTCTGTGATGTGTAATGCACCTTAGTGTTTTGCTAAATAATTCTGATCAGATATTTGAGCTGACTGCACACATGGAGTCAGGCAAATTCTCATCAGTAGTCAAATTGCTTGATTTTATTTTTCCCACAGCATTTAGGGGAAAAAAATAATTTGACATTTAATTTCAAGCATCTTGGGAAAGGTAACTACAGAGTTTTGTCTTGATCATGGTTAAATTGCAAACTTTGAGGTACAGGCTTTAAAGTCTGTACTAGCAGTTAGCAACCAGCAACAGTTCTTGGATTAAATTGGTTTTACAGCTCATACTGACTCATTACAAACAGAGTAATATAAATAAATAAATTCATGAAAAAAATTTATCATTAGGTTATATTCATACTTATAAATAAATTGTAAATATATCTAAGAATTCTGTGTTTTAAACATCCTATTAAATGAATATAGCAATTAATAGCGAACATGGTTAATGCAAGAAAGCTGGTTTTTCTTTCATCTTTAAATAAAGATCTTAAAATTTGCCTTAAGTAAGATTTATGATATGTACATGTAAAAACATGTACTTAGCATCTGTAGATGTTATGTTTGGGCATAAACTCATTTTTTTAGCATCATATCTTTTTCCATCTGTTTTCTGAAGAAAGAAAAGACCATATGCAAAGCGCAAATTTCTGTTGGTGAAAATACAGCTAAAGCCTTATTTGCACATTGCTCAGTCAAATATTTCTTTACTGTGTCTCTGTTGAAAGATCCATTTCCAAAAGGCTCAGGGATGTTCCATGCAGAGAGCTGTGTTCCTCAAAGGAACACCTGAGTCTGGCTCAAAACTGGTATTACAGAGTCCTCCTTCCTTTGAGATCTGAGGCTGTCAGGAGTCTCAGCTCTGACCTTTCTTCACCAGACATTTCTAATTCTGATGGTATTTTAGATGTTTCACCTGAGATAAACCCTCCTCTGTTATCTTTTCCTACTGACAACGAAGGTGGCCACAGTAATTCAGGGCTCTGAGCAACCTGGACTTGTGGAAGGTGTTCCTGCCTGTGGCAGCAGGGTTGGAACACGTTGAGATTTAAGGTCCTTTCCCATCCCAAACTATCCCTTGATTCTGTGAATAATCTGACTTTTGAAAAAAAGGATTGTCCACTTAAAAACCATGAATTCTGTAAACTGAGAAATGAAGTAGAGAAGGGAAAATATGTAAATAAATACTACAGATTAAACCATGTCAATCAAAACAAAAGCTCCTCTTTTATTGCAGAAAAATTACTGTTAGCTGTCACAGACTTTGGGGGAGAAAGTGCAATACTTTGAAGAATCTTAACACCAGAGAAGGGCAAAATATATAAAAATCAGCTTCATAAATAATGCTTGCTTTTCTATTGTGTGCAAGCCTTTATGTTTCAATTCACTGGTGCACATTCTGTTATACAAATAGAAATACTAATGAGAGTGTTTGCCTCTGACTAACTGCAATTTTCCTTCAGCTGTTGAATTTCTGTGAAATTATCCATTTCTTTATCCTCTAGCCCAAAGTATTAATCAAAATTCCTTTCAGAACCACTGCCAAGTTTATCAGTGCTCCTGTTTCAGAGCAGTAGGTTCACAATAAATTACTCCCCTTTTCCATCCATCAAGCCTGCTCATTTTGAAGTCAGGGTGGGAAAGTTTGCTGAATTAAATAAGAGCAATATGTTAAATGTGGCTTTCCTCCCTACAAGCTGAATCTCAGAAACACATCCTAACTACTGCTTTCTTTAATCTTTAAGTAAAAGATTCAAACAAGGCAGGAGTTCAGACACAGCTAACTACAGATGTTCTTCCCTTCCCTTCCCTTCCCTTCCCTTCCCTTCCCTTCCCTTCCCTTCCCTTCCCTTCCCTTCCCTTCCCTTCCCTTCCCTTCCCTTCCCTTCCCTTCCCTTCCCTTCCCTTCCCTCTCTCTAAAATTGATAACTGTCTCGATGGAGAGTTTCTATATATAACCAGAGAGAAAAGAGCAATTAAGGGAGAGATAGAAGGTTCTCATCTAACATAAATTGGCCTAATTCCACTTATCTTACCAGAAATCACTTTTCTTCTCCATGTAGTTTAATTTAAATCTGGACCTAATTCAAAATAAGTGTATTTAAGATGCTTGAGAGCTCAGGTACTTACAGTTCAGAGACAGAATAGTTACGAGGAATGAAATGAGCAATTTATATTTTATAAATGCAAAATAGCATTTATATTTTCATCTAAGGTAAAATTGAAATATAGAGTTAGTTTTGAGAAAAGGTTTATATCCCAACAAAGCTACCTGACCATTGTATTCTGACTCATTTTCACCCAAACACTTCTGAGACATCCAGATGAGACAATGTAAATGAGACAACTTAATGTAATGAGATGTGATGTAATGAGAAAACTTAAAATCCAATTATGCAGGGTACTTGAGTTCCCATTGGACTTCTTGGCTCAAATGCTCTTGTTGAGATGGTCAAACAATCATGTGAAGTCTTTGACCTGCATGAAAAATGAAAATTCAAATGACACTAAGTTGGTTTAGTAAGTCAAGGCTGGTTGTACATAGACATAATATGTTGAAACAAGGATGTCTTAGGTTGGAAGTGGAGATATTCTATTCCTGTCTGTTAGAGGTGGCACAGTTACCTTCTGTTAATCGGGCAGTTTTCTTTATCTTTTCCACAACCAATCCTCTCTCAGGGGAGATCTCTTCTGTTAATGGGCCAGTGAGTGTCACTGCATGGCTGATAAAATTACATCATCCCATTGGGTGACTCCGCCCAGGGGGAGGAGCCAAGC
The DNA here is from genome assembly GCF_023055355.1 of Agelaius tricolor. Lineage (NCBI taxonomy): Eukaryota > Metazoa > Chordata > Aves > Passeriformes > Icteridae > Agelaius > Agelaius tricolor. The sequence goes on along the minus strand of NW_027269261.1, from coordinate 111,106,838 downwards.
ATTCCTACCTGGTTATAATCTGACATTTGGAACACCCCAATCCAGCCTTCTCCACTGGATTCCCAGGAGCTGCTTTCTTCTCCACTGCATTCCCAGAGGAAGACTAGGCCCATCTACAGCACCCCTGAATCTTCAGAGGAAAACTCCACCCTCCTACAGGATCTCTGCTCCAACAGAGCCACAGCTGGCACTATAAGAGGTTTGAGCCACCATTTAATGGGACTGCTGCCAGCACCCTGACCCACAGGGTGTCAGGTTGTATTCTGACTTTGTCATTGGTTTGTTTTCTTTTTGTACTATTGCATTTGTCTTTTTGGTTTTCCTAGTAAAGAACTGTTATTCCTATTCCCATATCTTTGCCTGAGAGCCCCTTAATTTCAAAATTATAATAATTCCGAGGGAGGGGGTTTGCATTTTTCATTTCAGGGGAGGCTCCTGCCTTCCTTAGCAGATACCTGTCTGTTCAAACCAAGACAAAGGATTATAGTCTGACTGGGACAGGAGGGAATCAGCATGCAATTTATGGCTCTGCCACAGGCCACTGACAAGATCTTTAAAGGTCAACTCTCCACCTGGGTAACTCCCTGTGGGGTGTCCCAAACCCAAACTGAAACCCCAAATATCAGTCCCAAGAGGTGCTGAGCCTGAAAGCATTTTATGCTACATTAGAAACATAAGTGCAGGAAATCCCAAATCTCTGATTTCACCTAATTCCAGCACCCTTATAGGAGTTCAGAAATAGAAAGAAGTATCAGGTGTAGCAGACCCATGTCATGTCCATTTCATGAACCTGTCAAGTCCCATCATAGAAAGAGATTTTCTTGCTCATATTTTTCCTCACAGAAGTTCCACACAGGGTTGGATGGGATATATTGGGAAGAAATCCCTGACTGTGAGGTGGTGAGGAGGTGGCACAGGTTGCTCAGAGCAGCTATTACTGCCCCATCCCCAGCTGCAGAATAGTGTAGGTTGTAAGGGACCTTCAATGGTTGTTGGATCATTCCAACCCCCTGCCATGGGCAGAAACACCTTCCTCAAGTTGCTCCAAGCCCCATCCAGCCTGGCCTTGAACACTTCCATCCATCTTTGTTTCTCTCCTGGCTGCAAAGGAAGAGGTCTCAGGCAGGCTCTTCCCCTATCTACAGGTAGCCATTCTTTTATCTTTGAATATAGCAGAGAAGGAGTTGGCTCTTGACAAAAACCATATGAAAAGTGAATTTTACAAAGCTGAAACAGAGTTGAGTGCTCTGAATGCCTACACACAGCCTGTCCTGCTGCCTCTGAAACACCACAGCCAATTTAAGGCATTTGTTTCTTTGTTCTAAAAGAACTTGACAATCTTGAAGGATATTTTCAAGAAGGAAAGGACCTTCATTACAAGTTAAAATGCTAGTAGGCAGGAGATGTGTTTTCTGGAGGAGGTAACTGGCACCTTTTTTATATTTCCTGACAATTTGACCTTAAATTGAAAAGGACTTGAAATCATATTTAGGAAAAGCTATTGTAAAAAAATGAAAACTCAGACTTACACCTTGCTCAGAATAATAACAGCATCTAGCTCCTGTGGAATATTCTTTGGCATTTCATCTGGAGTGCTTTTATTGAAATAGCAAGTGCTTTCCCTCTGCTTCACAAAAGTGGAGCTTAATTGAACATGAGAAAAGAGGGGATAAAAAAAGACAAGATGCACAAGAATATTTAATAAATAAGTAGCACATCCATAATGTGATATGTTGACCGTGGATGGTTCCTGAGTAGCCTGGCCTAGTGGAAGGTGTCCCTGCTCATGGCAGGAGGTTGGAATGAAATAAGCTTTAAGGTCCCTTCCAACCCAAACCAATTTGGATTCTATTATTCCATCCACAGGATGGAGGGAGAAAATATGATAGAAGAGCTGGTGGGTCAAGATGAAAATAGGAAGAACTTGCACCAATCATCTTCACAGTTGGAACAGGCTCAGTCTGAGAAAGATTAATTTAATTTACTGCCAATGGATTACAGAGTAGAACCAAAAAAACCTGAAAATGCCTTCTCCCCTACTTCTTCCTTATACCCAGACTTAACTTCATGACATCCTGTATAGAGCCTGGAAAGATAAATCAGAAGAATCAGGAAATGACAGATTGTTCAAGGTTGAAAAAGGCCTTAAAGATGATCTAATTCCACCTTTGCCTTAGGCAGGGACACCTTCCACTATCCCAGGTTGCTCCAAGCCCTGTCCAGCCTGGCCTTGGACACTTCCAGGGATCCAGGGGCAGCCACAGCTTCTCTGGGCACCCTGTGCCAGGGCCTCACCTCCTTCACAGGAAAGAATTCCTCCCTAACATGAGGAGGAATTTAAATCTTTTAGTTTGAAATGGTTACCTCTTGTTCTATCACTATTTGCCTATGTGAAAAGTCACACTTCCTCTCTTTCCTAAACTCTCCATCCTTACTGAAAGGCCAAAATGTGGTGTCCCCAGAACCTTCTCTTTTCCAGGATGAACAGTCCTAGTCCGGGTCCTTGTGACCACCAGACAACTTGTTCAGTGGCAAGATTTCCATTTGGCTCCTATTCCACAATGGCATTTTCTCATCTCTCTCCCCAGCCTGCATCTAACTCACAAAACAACCTGTTCCAGTTTAAACTCATTAAATTCAACCCAGAATAAAATCATTCAAGTTGCTAATTCACCTCTGAACTTTTCAGAGCTGGATGTTAAAGCCCAGTAGCTGCCTATCACACACCACTCTTACAGATTTCCCTCAGTGCAATCAATTTTCACCTCTGCTGTGCTGGTTGTTGCTGCAATAGTCACTTTTTGTCATTTTCTATAAAGTGCAAATGCTACAGGCCCTTCAGACACTGTCTGCTCTACACACATGGTAAACCCACCTTTAAAAATGTTTCTCATAAATCTTTTCTGTCACCTCTGCTTTGCTAACATTAAATTGAAAAGAGGGGGAAGGGGAAGGAAAAGATCCTCTAAAATAGTATTCTGGGTTTTGCTTTATAACAATTTATTATTTTTTTTTTATGTTCCTTTATTTTATTTTTAACCATAAGCTCTCTTTTTTTTACATTGAAAAGCCAAGTTATTATTTCCTGGAGGTTTACACTCAAAACCTCAGACTGTCAGTTCATTTAATGTCACTTCACTTTATGCTTGATGCCAGTTTTAAGGCTCAGCAAGAACTGACAATGCAATCCTTTCACAGCATCAGCTGACTGTGTTTTCTTTGACAGCAAGATTTCAAATCAAGGATTTAATAAACTAGTAGCTCTTCCAGTTAGCAGTGAAATGTTCTTTCAATTCCACCACTTAAAGAACATCAAACAGACCTCAGCTATACAGCAGAGATTACAGCTAAACCAGAAATGCAGCTGATTTACATTCACAGGATCACCAGGGTTTGACTGCTAGAGAGGGAAAAGATGAAGAAACATAATTTTACTTAAAGTCAATGTGCATTTTACTTAAAGTCAATGTGAGTGTGTAGATGTCTGTAAGCAGACTACACGTACAGAGGCACAGCAAAAAAGGGCAAGAGACAGGAGAGGATGCACTCAGTGGTTAAGTTACTCATTTGTGAGTGTGTTCAGTAGGAGAAAGACAGCCTCAGGGAGCTCACATGCTGAGCTGGGGAAAGGTGTTACTCTCTCTCAGACTGGTGGCATTGACCCCAGAGCCTTCCCTACTGAGGTTAACACTGAATTCTGCTGAGCTGCAGCCCCTTACACCACTTTCCATTCACTGACTGACCTAGCTCCCCTCCCAGCTTCTCACTTCACACTTCTGAGTTTGGCCCAGTGTTCACACACCCAGAGGGGAGGAAATGTTAAAAAAAACCCCTCCACCTGTGAAGCCTAAAGGGACCTTTAAAATACTCAATGAAAGCCATCCTGTGTATGTGCCTTTCTCTCCCCACAGGGACGTGTGGCTGCAGCTCCACTGAGAAAGGTGATGAGGAAGGAGGGAAGTGGTGGAGAAGAGCAGTAAAATTTTCTTGCTAATCCACAGCCACACTGTTGAGTTTCAGGTGTAAAGACATTGATAAGGTAACAGCCAAGGGATGTATTCCTCCCCCTGGGACAGCTGGATTGAGCTGGTGTTAAGGAGTATTCCCTAAAACAGGAGTGAGTCTGAGGAAGACCAGAGGAGTTGGGGCTGCCCCGTCCCTGGAAGTGTTCAAAGCCAGGTTGGATGAGGCTCTGAGAAACCTGGTCTAGTGGAAGGTGTCCCTGCCCATGGCAGGGGATTGGAACAAAGTCATCTTGAAGATCCCTTCCCACCCAAACCATTCCATGAGAAATGGGGTGTTTATAGGCCATGCTTATTTGTACACTTATTTAGGGAATTGTGCTGCTCTCGGTCCGATCAGATTTTAGTAGGGTGGCCATGCTCTATTCAGAGGGAGTGGGGTTGCTTTTGATTGAGGGGTGGGGATTGTTTTTGACTTTGTGGTGTTGGAGCTTGTGTGGGGGCTTCTCGGGGGGCGATTCGGGCTGTTTAGTGCAAGGGTCAGGAAGTAGTTTAGTCAAAAATGCCAGCTTTGGGAGTTGGAGATGAGGGTTTGAATCCTTTCTTCCTGAGATAGGGTGGTGGGGTAACTCTAAGAAGGGGTCTAGTCTTCAATCTTTGGCTTACAAGACCAATGTTTTTATAAACTATTAGAGTTAATCAGAGTTTGAGTAGTTTATTTTCTAGGGTGGTTACTGTGAGCTTGTAGTCAGGGGTAGTTTTAAGTTCCTGATGTGACTTCACAGACTAAATGTGTTGTCACTAAAAATTCCTGGAAACCTGAGTATTTCTGAGGTCTGTTTCAGCTCTTTATTCCCTGAGCCCTTATTATTTCTTACAGAACTGGTGATGATGACTCTTGCACTGAATCAGCTTTTCCATCTTTCTGCTCCCAGCCAGCAAGTCCAAACTAAGCGGAACCAAGTGTGGACTTTTCCCTGGGAGAAATTTTTACTCCTCCACCATTGCCTCTCCATTTCTGCTCCATCTTACAACTTTTCTAAGCTGTGCTCACCTACATTTGCTCAGGAGGAATATGTTTCTTGAAAGCAAACACCTTAATTGATGTTACTTAACTGAACCTACAGGCCCGTCCACATAACAATGCTCACCAAAATTAATCTGAATTAGCTTTTTTAAGTGGATTAATTAGACTACTTTAAACTCAAATGTGGACACCTTTCTTCAAAATTAAAGAGGCTTAATTCAATTTAACTGAATTAACTTTCAAAGTAAATTAAGCCAAATTGAATTATAGCCATTCCAGCTCACACAGGGATTTAAATTCGTATGTTGAGGGCTCCCATCATGTCAGTTGAGCAAACAGCTGTAAAGAGTTGCTGGCATCTCCCTGGTTTTTATTACCACCTTGTTACCAGGAGTTACTAATCCTGCTGGATCTCCTAGACTAAAATCAGCAGAACAGAAGTTATAAGTGTAATTATCCACTGAAGTTTGGTCAAGTACCTTTGAAACCTTTCTTCATTAGCAGCTAATTCACCAGACTGCAAATAAGCAGTGGAGACAGCTGGACACGTACTCCACCAGCCCTGCAAGGGAGGTGATTACATCTGATGGGGAGCAGGATGGAAAACCAGAGTGGTAATATCTTAGATCACCCCTAAATTTCCCAAAACTAATCCCTGGGAGCCCCTGAACCTCTCAGAATAACTCTTCAGAGAGTTCTCAAGATGGTTAAGTAATAAAAGGGCATTACAGAAATACTTTCCCATTGTTTTTGGAAGTTTGCTTGTCTTTAGGGTTGTTTCTCTAGAATTAATGTTTTTATGACTGTAATCAAATCAATGCTGGTTAGAACCAGGGAAAATCTAAACAAAGAAAATTGATTAATTAACCAATTTTTCTTACGTAGTCTATAATAAAAATTCTAGATTTTTTTTTTTTTTTACTTAATTATTAAGGCAAACACTTATTTTGCTTGTTCCCTGTCTTCAGAGAATTCTGTCTTGCTTTGCATGGATAGTTTTGTTCTGTGCACAATCATTTTAGAGAAGTTGTTCACAAATTCCAGGTCATCCCTCTCCAGCTTCCCTGCAATAAGAGGGAAGGAATGTGAGCAGCCAGCATCACACCCAGCCAGAAATCTGCACTGGATTGGAATGTACAAGTCTTGTAGCAGATGGGGAAAAGCCATTTAGATGTATTTTGTAGAAAAATTCTATTTAAAAATAATCACCCTTTCTAGTTTTATTAGTTTTATTTTCCTGGTTCAGATTTTTCCTATCACAGTTGTTTGGATTTTGAATTCTGAATTTTAAATAAGCCCTTTACTAAAAACCTGGTTTGGATAGATTTGAGGTTTATTTCATAGAATCATAGGGGTTACTCAAAGCCTCATCCAACCTGACCTTGAACTCTTCCAGTGATGGGACATCCAATGTTTTTCTGAGCAACCTGTGCCAGTGTTCAGGCACCCTTACAGTAATAACTGACTCCTGATGTTCAGAGAAACATCCTTGTTTCCCTGTGTGCTCATGGCCTCTGGTCCTGGCACTGGGACCTGGCACAGAGCCTGTCTCTGTCCCCTTTGCACCCTCCCTTCAGGTATAAAAATAATTTTTGTAGTAAGAGAGATTACAAAAGTTAATTTGCAAGGTGGAGTTAATTTCTTTTTAATCTTTTCTGTTAAAAAGCCATGCTTAGGCCAATGAAGTCAGACCAGCACCTCCACAAAGCCATTTAGTCCATCTCAGGACTGTCCATGAGAGCCAGATGACACCTGCCTCTTTCTCCTGACTTTCAGAGCACATCTAAGCAAATATCTTAGGTTGGACTCTAAACTTCTCCCTGGTTAAAACTACATAAGATCCCTACAGTTCCAGTGCCCAACCCCCTGCTGGGGGAAAAACCTTTTCCTGATATCCACCCCAAACTTCCCCTGGCACAGCTTCATACCCTTCCAGCATTTGGCTGGCATCCCTAAAAGGAACTGAAAGTGTCACCAGCATCTGTGTAATTCAAATGCTCTATGATTGCAGCTCATTGTAGATTCTGCAGTGGTGTTGATATTTCCTGGCTGAATATTTGATGTATGCAACCAACAGCTCCAAAAGGGCAGATATTGCAATGAGAGAACATTTCAAAATTGACCAGCTCTCAATATTACACTACTGTAGTTTTAAACTCATTTTTGCTGCTTGACCCAATAAATACTTGAGGATTCAGGTTCCTGTGAGAAAAGAGAAGGTAACTTCTCTTAGGTTATTCATTAGTTATTATTTTTTATTCAAACAGGTGTTTTGAAGGGAGAAGGGAAAGACATGTTTCTGAACACTGATCACAAACACATAGAAATTAAAAGCAAAAACCAAACTCCATTTAGGCAGAAGTGTAATTCTGTTAGCAGTCAAGTCCTTACCAAGTTTCTATTTCCTTCAATAAGTGAAACATTGCACAATAGGTAGCTCTGAGAGAAGAAATGGACAGTTCTTTTCTCTTCAGCAGTAAATTGGAACTATTTTCTCCCAGCCTGTTTGAAGTCAGTTTCATTGCACCACAAGTTGACTTAGGGAGTGAAACAAAACCCATTTGTGTCATCAGGGCTAAGATTTGCATCTCTTCACTTTAGACAGGGAGAAGTCAGACACCTCAATCTGAGCTCCTTACCCCAGGCTCCTGTCAGAGGCAATGGAGGGAAGCCTTCTGAGACAGATTCATTCTATTTATCTCAGGATTCATGAATCACCTTAAGAGGAACTTGTTGCTCTTCTCAGACTATAAACTGAGCCGTAGGGTGGCAGATTCAGGTTTAAGCAACTTGCTTGCAGTTATTTAACTTAGGGCACAGGAATTTCACCCTTGGAAGTTTATATTTTATTTCTCCAAGCTGCAGACCTGATTTTATGTACCTCCAGTAGTTCCAAATATCCTTTGCAAGCCACTTCAGATGTGGAAACACAGTCCTTGTCTTTATACTGAAATATGAAGAATATATTATACAATTTTGCTATAAAAATCACAACTGTTTACAAGTAAAATATCTTCTAGACCCAAGAATTAAACTTGATTTCTGTCTTTGACTACCTTCACTTTGTTTTTTCCCATTTACTCATCCTTCTGTACATGATCTTGTACTTTCTCCTACTTCTGTGTGCTTGGGCAAGCTGTTGCATGTGCTGATGGGCCAGCAGGCTGCTTTGTCCTTGGAATAAGAAAAGAAGGGATTTAAACTCTCTTTCTTTCCCATGGTGAGGGCACTGTTGGTTATCTTTCCTTTCCCCAGCTGCCAGCTTCCACAAAACTTGTCAGGACACCATATCTCTGAGACATCTATTCCTCTCAGTCAAATGTGCTTAAAATCAACCCACGTGCTTGAAAATGAGCTGAGGGAGGAAGAAGAGGATCTGAACATACTGTTGGGCAGGACATATTCCCTTAAAATTAGACTAATCATACGCTTCCTCTCCACTGTGAAGTCTGGTAAAACTTCTAGAATAGGTGTACTTACAAAGTCATTCCTTATGTTTGGTACAGTTCCTCTCTTTGAAGAATGCAGAAGTTACACCAACCTATATAACCTAACCCAACAAAAACACAAGGATTTTTTTCTTTTTTGGTGTACTGGCAAAACAGCTTTCTCAGATGTTCCAGTTTCTCTTCAGCTCTATTCTGCAGGACAGATATCTTCACAGATTTACTTTTTACCCACTGGGCTTGCTTTTTTTTTTTTTTTTTTCCCCTCCCTGGGAATGCCTCAGTTTGTTATGCCCTGAAACACAAAGCATTAACAGCCTTTTAGAGAGTGCCAACACATGGTGGAGGTAGCTACCTGCTCTGTTTTCCATAAAATGGGTGTTAATAGGCTCTAGAGGGGTCCCTCAGTAAAGACACGGAGGAGTTCAAGCATTTATTGACTGGTTTGTATCTCGTAGAAATATTCCAAGTGGAACACAGGAGATGTAGAGAAAAGCCACACAAATGAGAAGCTACTAATGAAGTGTTTTTACAGTTGGGGTTCAATGTGTGAGCTTGTAAAAGCTGATTAACTACTATTGTGTTTTCATCTAACTGGTTTGATAATTTGTTGGTTAAATGGCTCAGCTGAGAAACCAGTGAGTGTCCTTGGAAACATGCTGGTGCAAGTGTTAAAGCCTTGAATCCACACAGAGGGGGCAGGTTTATGTTGTGGATCCACGATCCACTTCTCTTTTAATAGGTGAAAGAAAGAAGTGTCTGAAAAGCCCTACTTTGTTCCTACAGTTTTGCCTTTGAGCCTCCTCCAATCATTAAAATTGAAATTCTCTTTAATTTCTCCTTTTCATAATAAAGGCAATTAAGTTGCCTTTTTGTTGATTCTCTTCTTGTTCTTCTTTCATTCTTCAATATTTCTTTTTCTCATTCACTTTCTTCTTCTCTCTGTCTCTCTCTTTTTCTTCCACCTCCATTTAATGACTCTGTTTAGAAGAGACTATTCTGGGCTGGATTAACAATTAACTCAAAACAGTTAACTATCACATTAGTGCAACAACAATGCAATACAAGAGGCTTGATAAATGCAGTCTGGAAAAACTGCAAACATCACTTTTCAAAAGGATTACTGGAAATCTCAGGTAGGGGGTGAATAGAAGATGTGGAAGTTTATTTTTCTTTTATGCTCTGTTTTTCTAAAATCCTACCTCATTCTGTAATCAAATCTTGCCACTTTAAGGCTGTAAAACCTGTTATATAATGTAAGAACTGGGGAATTTTATGGCTTTACTGCACGTGTATCCTCCTGAGCCAGTAGATCCCTGCAAATCCTCCTGAGTTCAGTCTGGTGATGGACTTGACTGTCAGTAAAGCTGAGTTAGATCTTGCTGAACAACAGGTACTGAGTTAAATTAGTCATCATGAACAGCAATTCTGTTTCTCAGATATCCCAGAAACAATTCTGCAAAAGGATTTGGTGTATTGAACTCATCTCAAAGAAACTGAGCAGACAAGGCTCTTAAAAGATGGGCTGACTGAAAATTATAAATCAAGAAATCAGTATGAGAAGTTGTGGGGGGGAGAGTCTTTGCAGAAAAAACAAACCCAAATAGCAAAACCAATCCTCCCATAATAATTTGACTCTGAAAATCTCTGTGGGGCCCTGCTGGGGGTTGCAGCTTCTGGTTTTTATGTCTTCCTCTAGCAAGACTTGGATTTCCCAGGCACGTTGAATCTCTCTTTGTGCTCTAAGATGAGCAGGACATGCCCACTGCCCCTTACTTTGAGAGAGGAGCCTCTGTTCCACAGATCACACAGAGAACTACAATAGTGTTCCTCACTTGAAATAAGCTTAATTTCATCCAGGTTTTGACTAATAGTCTAAATAATTAACTTTATCCTTTTTCCATTTTCCTGTCAATTCTACTTAGAAAAGAAAACTCCCAGAAAAAGTCACACAGCCATAGATAATGGTAAACGTGTCAATTCCCTTTTTCAGGTGTAGTTCATAAAAATGAGGGGCAGAGTCACAGTCACTACTTAAGTTTTATTCTTCCTTTTTTTCATTAAAGGAAAAGGAAGATAAAAATTAAGACAACAAAATAATTGAGCTCTTTTGTTTGTAATGGATATCTGGAGGGCTATAGTGCATTATAAACTCAACTCAAACTAGGATAAACTTCAACACTTCATGAAGATGACCAAGGTCTTGCCCAGTTTGATTTTTGTATCTCTAAAGGTGAAGTTCTACTGCCTGAATAATTCTCCCTTTAATTTATTTTTTTTAATATCTAATTATAATTGCATTTATTGTAGTGTTAGCCTTCTGTCTTGTCTGTGTGCATCTCAGATGGTCAGTCTGATGCCACCACCTCTGCAAACTCCCCTTAGGAGGCTGAAGACAGCAATTATATTGCCCATTGTCCTTTCTTTCTCAAGGTGGAACAGACCTAACCCCTTCAGCCTTCCACAAAAGGTGCTTTACTTTCCAGCTCCCTTCAAAGCCTCCACTGGACATACTCCTGCTTCACAATACAGGGCTTTCCAAAAGCAAACACTGGGGAATAATCACTTCATCCACTCTGCTGTTACATTTTTCTTAACATACCCAGTACAAAGTCAGCCTCTATCACCATAAGGCTCCACTGCTCACCCATCTCTGGCTCGTTGTTCTTCAAGCATCCCTTGCCACACCACTGCCACAAACTAGTTAAATCCCCAGCCCATAGAATTTCATGAAATCTCACTGTCCTGAGTGCAGACCTCTGAGTGTGTGTTTGTTTAATTTCTGGAAGTCCTTGCCAGCTCATCCCTCCAGCTTAATTCCTTCTCAGGGTCAGTCTTGTTCTCCAGCAGAGAGAGGAGCTGAGCTGTTCAGTCTGGAGAAGGGAAGACTGAGAGGGGATCTCATTAATGCTTATCAATATCTCCAAGGTGGGTGTTGAGAGTAAAGTGCCAGACTCTGTTCAGAGGAGCCAGCAAAGGGCAAAGAGCAATGGCCATAAACTAAAACATATCAAATTCCACCTCTGTGTGAAGAAGAAATTATTTATGTTGAGAGTGGAAGAGCACTGGAACAGCTGCCCAGGGAGGGTGTGGAGCTGCCTCTTTGGAGACATCCCAAGCCTACCTGGATGCATTCCTGTGTCACCTGTCCAGGAGACCCTGCCATGGCAGGGGGTTTGAAGTGGATCTTCTCCAGAGTTCCTTTCCAACCCCAAAAATTCTGTCATACTGTGGTTTGAGCATGGATTCTCCATACTGAATTACCACATCATTTTCTGCTGTAAAATAATTGAAAAAATATATCAAGAATGAAAAGTACCCCAGAGATAAAAGAAAAACACAAACACACTTTTATGTATTTTGAAGCACGGAGAAAATGAATCAAACTGAGCCAGCAGAGAAAGGCATAACAAGACTGACTGTAAGTTAAAGAAAGACAAATGGAAATCAAAAAGCAGTCATGACTTTTGAACACCAAAATAAACAACCAGGACAACTCATGGAGCCTCCAGTTCTTGATGTCTTCAGATTAGGTCCAATTGTCTCTCAATGTGAGCTAATTCAGCCAAATACAAATTACTGGTATTGACACAGGGGAAAGTAGACAAAATGCAATGGCCTGTAGAAGGCAGGAGGAGAAACTGAATTATCTAATGGACTCTTCCAGGTTAAAGCTTTTGAATTTATGAATAATGTCTGGGACAAATCTGTTGCTGAAATAATACAGATGTCTGTAATGATCCCTGCTCATTCTATTGCGTAGCTGCTTTTCTTGCCAAATATAACCACTTAATGTTTCCAGAAAAATGGGCACCAAGGTACACACCATTCCAGGAATTTTTTGTTCCAGCAACACTGATAATATAAATATTGCATTAAATTCTATAAGATAGATGTGGACACATGCAGGGCAGATTGACATAATTCTTACATTTTGTATCAACTTTTCTTTCCTATACAAATATATAAATTGCTCTGAGGGGTCCACTCCTCCACCCCTCCACTCTGGATCTGGGCTGGGAGAGCTGGGGGTGTTCACCTGGAGAAGAGAAGGCTCCAGAGGAGCTCAGAGCCCCTTCCAGTGCCTAGAGGGGCTCCAAGAGAGCTGGAGAGGGGAATTTTTACAAGGCCCTGGAGTGACAGGACAAGGGGGAATGTTTTTAAATCAAAGGAGGGCAGATTTGTATTGGATATTAAGAAGGAATTCTTCCCTGTGAGGGTGGGGAGGCCCTGGCACAGGGTACCCAGAGAAGCTGTGGCTGCCCCATCCCTGGAAGTGTCCAAGGCCAGGTTGGATGGGGCTTGGGGCAATCTGGGATAGTGGAAGGTGTCCCTGCCCATGGCAGGGGGGTGGGAACTGATGATCTTTAAGATCTCTTCCAACACAAGCCATTCTGTAACTACATTATTAGCCAGACAGCAACTCATAGTGAATTTTCACATCCAGCCCAATATTTAGTGTTTTACCTGAAGAGTAATTGTACAGGAATGGAAACAATCTCTTTTTAGAGTTCCTGGACTAATTCTGCTTTGCCCCTTTGTGATGCAGAAGATTTTTTTAAACTGTTTTAATATGAAATATTGTTCTATTTTAAAAAAATCTATTTTTGCAGTTCCATGCCTTGTTCTATTTTTTTTTTTTTTTTGGCCTGAAATCCTTTCTGGCAGAAGGATTTCTCCCAAGGATTTTCAATATTGCCACTGAACCTTCAAATTTTTCAGGATAGCATTAGGAAATTATTACCCCAGCAATGTGTTCTAGAAGAGAAACTCAATGCCTCTAAAAAATAAAGGAGCCAGTCTTGTGCTTGTGTGAGGGTTGCTGTAAATATAACGAAATTGAAGTGCTAATTCCTGCTTTCATAGGAATTAATTAAAAAAAAAAAAGTTCCTGAAACATGCACTGCCACCAGACAATCAAGAGTGAGAAAGAGAGAGAGAGGGGAAGAGAGAAAAAGCTGGCTCCATGCAGGGCCTTTTTGCTTACAGCTATGAGACAGTGCTGCACTTTCTCCTAATAACCTTGACCTGCTTTTCCTGGCTCAGCAGTAGCATCTGTGTCACATCGGCTTAGCATCTGTTTATCAATCCAACAGCACAAACCTGATTCCTGCTCCTATTCTCTCTACTGCTCACAATATTAAAATGACTGAATTAAACCAGCAGAATTCAAGAAAAAGGAGGCTCAGAGATGAGAAAAGCTCCATGAAAAGAAAAGGTGAAAAAAAAAACCTGAAGAGGAAAGCCATATGTAGGAGCTCCATTTATTTTATTTATTTAATCTCAATGCATTTAAAGGAGAAATTTGGAAAGAGTAATCACTGCTAAAATCTCTTGTGCAGAATTCAGGGCCAAAGGCTCTCAAAACAGAGAAGGCAGGAATCATCTCAGACTATTTTGAGAAAAGACATGGCAAGTATGACATAAAAATTACAATCTGCCTGCAGTCCCTGCCTCCAGGTGAAAGAGCAAAATACCAGTGAATAGGAATTAGGGCAGATCTTTAATAAACAAGGTAAAAGCCACTGGGAACTCCCCAGTCTTGCCCCTGAAGTTTACTTTGCCCCATTTGGTACCACTGCTGGTTTTTTTTCCAAATCTGAGATAGAATCACAGAATATCCTGAATTGGAAGGGACTGACAAGGATCACCTGTCCCTCTCCTGAATCCCAAAAATCACATCACATGTGCCTGAGAGTGCTGTCCAAACACCTCTTGAGCTCTGGCAGCCTCAGGGCTGTGACCATTCCCTGGGGAGCCTTTTCAGTGCCCAAGGACCCTCTGGGGGAAGAACCTGCTCCTGATATCCAACATAAACCTCCCCTGACACAGCTCCAGCCCTTCCCTCGGGTCCTATTGCTCACCACCAGAGAGAGAAGAGAAGGCACAGAAAGCCTCAGTTAAAACTGAGGTTTCAAACAGTGCAATATTATTATTTATTATCATTGCCATGCTTGGATCTGAATGAATTCAGAGCCCCACTGTGCTGTGCATGCACAATGTGGTGTTTATCTTCCAATCCCCCACCTGCACAGAAACTAAGGCAACAGGAAAAGGAAGGGAAAAAGAGAACTGGAGAAATTCTCTGATCTGCTGGAAACAGCTTCATGAGTCTTGAGTATTGCAGACTTGAGTAAAGGTCTCATGAGTACCCAATGTTTAAAGCATAAAACAGAATAGTAAAACAGACAGATACCAAATTAATAAAAACACACACAGTTTGGCATATCAGCACAAATAGCCTCAGCTTTGGGGTTATGTCTCCTACATAAAACCATATTTTTTTCCAGTAGCACAGAGAACACTGAGTTCATTAATGTTGCAGTGGGAAATGTTTTGGGTACTAATTTGGACAGGAAATACACCCAGAGATACACTGTACCATCCTAAATTATTCTCTGGAGATCTCCCATGTTTTACTTCCCTGAGAACTCTAAGATCAAAACCTGACACTGGGGTGGCTGGATGCCAGTGGTGTGTAAGAGTTCCTTTTACAATGACATTTATGCACATCATTATTTATCCTTCCTTCAAATGCATTAATGGAAACTTTGGACTACACCTACAGCAATGCAAGAAGCTGAGCTTCTCCACTAGATTTTGTCTCTACATCCATGATTTTCTGATAGTAAATAAAAATATAAAATAGATGGGAAGAAGGGATTCATTGCAGTCATACAAACTCCCAGCTATCAAAACCATATGAGTAGATCTCAGTGTGAGGTAAATACATGATTTACAGGCTAATTCACAGCTCAGGCCACCCCCAGTGAACTTAGATTAGCCAAGAGATGAGTTTGAAAGAGAAAACATATGTAAACAGTTGCTGAACCTCCAAAGGTTGCCAAACCAATCCAAAAGGATTCTTCCACAGGGAAGCAAAGGATAAAATTATTTAGGCTATAGATCTGTGAAGGAGCAGACAGCCAATGCTGACTTTGATCCAAATTACAGTTATTCCAGAGTTCTTCCTAATGTAACAGTGCACATGGATATGCTACAAACTTGAAAGAGTTTGCCTTTTGCCTTTTTGTTTTTAACAGCTTTTCACTCTCCATCTTTTGTCTGAGAGCCATGCCAGAAACTCCTAGGAAAGCACACCCAATGTCATCGAGGTTGTAGGATTTCACCTATATTTCACACAGGAAAGCTTTATCGCCCCGGGGTTACTCAGAATCTTTCCCTAGCTCATTTTTGCAAAGGCTGGGCTTGATTCGCATCAGTAGCTGTCCAGACTTCACTTCAGGATTCCTCCTGCCTCAGGCTGGAGACAGAAACAGCAGGAGGTGAACAACAGGTTGGGTTTGAGATCTGGCGTTTATGGAAGCCTGGGTTTATCACTACAGGATTACATTTGTATATAAAATAGGATATTATTTTAGGAAGGTGATAACTGATGTCAGGAATAAAGCTAACTTTTATTCAGGAGGTTTTTTGGAGCAGCCAAGAGGTAGTTAAAGCAAGTGTAATATCAGCAAGAAGAAGGTGTGAGAAAGACCAAGCTGAGATATATCAAACTTTATTCCACTGTTAACAAACTCAAGTGTTTAGGCGAAGTGTGTGATAATATCAAGAGCCAGAGTTTTTTTGTTTGGGTTGGTTTTTTTTTTTTTTTTACATAATATAAGTAGAAGGGATTTAGGTAAGGTGCCAACAGCTCCCACTGATTGCAGCACTGCACGTGAATTAAAATCTCTTGTACTACAATCTTGTTTTATCTCTTGTGTAGTAAAATTTCTTGTTATAGCCAGTTTAGGAAGGAGCAAGTAAGGGGGAAGGTATTATGAATACATAACAAGGGGAGGTATTATGGGTACATAACAGTGGCTTTCTTATTGAACACACTCCTAGAGGGAGGTACATGAGGAGATGTGGCTCCCACAACAACCCCATATGTGTCACCTGCCCATTGTCCTCACCCCCACCAACAGCTTATGGAATCCTAAATAGTTATTATTGCTATTAATTATAATTCTTATATCTGTTTGAATCAAGAGGTAGCAAGAGGAGAAAAACAAGAGAAAACTCATCTCTACATGCCTGTCAAATAAAATATTCCCAAATCAAGCCAAATTCAGCAAATATTGATTGAGCTGCCAGAGAAGCTGAAGAATAACAAGGATCAGGTGCTGGGATTGCCATGTGGGGGGACAATGGCCAGGAAAAGAACCAGACATACTGCCAGGGGCCATGTGGGAAGTGGGACCATATTCTTGGAGATATAGGGCAACAGGGTGTGGGCTTCTTTGGTTCTGTTCCATTTGGAATGGTTTTTGTTTGGTATTTCTGAAAGTTTAGGAATTGGGGATGTCACCTGACTATTGATCATACAAATGTGTTATGGCTGTGTATGTTTATTTGTTGTCTTAGGAAGCCTGGCTGAGGTATTTGAGAAAGCAGGAGATGTCACAGATCAGTGACTCAAACAGTCTGAGTTACTTCCTGAGCAGCTATCCATAATGAAAAATAAATAAATAAATAACAGAAGGAAATATCTTTTTAATGGGAAGCTTCAATTTGGGAGACATATGCAACCAGCAGTAAACTTCTCTTCAAATTTAAGAAAAATATAAAGATGAATTAATTATGGGCTGGCAGTTGGTCGTAGCCTAGGGACCAACTGTTATTATTAGATTGCACTCCACAGAGCGAGAGGACAGGACAAACCAGTAATAAATACACTTGACTCTCCAAAGTAATTCATTTCTCAAAACTGGGAAATTACAAGAGATTTAAAAGGTAGGAAAAAAAATCCAAAAAACGAGAATGAACATTGGGATTTTTTAAGACAAGTGTATGAAGCTGTGAGACCAAGTTGTGCAAAAGTAAAACTTTGTTCAAAGGCAAAAGAAATGCACTAATTAGAAATAAGAATGCAACATGTGACAACTGGAAAGAAAGAGATCCGAACACACACAGCAATATAAATTAAACATTATAAAGTGTAGAAAATTGATAAGAGAAGCTGACGACATCAAAGAAAATCCCATGCTTAGTAGGATTAATGACAATGAACTTAATTTTTAGGAATAATTAGGAACAAACTAAATCCTACAAATAGCATAAGACCATTTAGT
This sequence comes from Agelaius tricolor, assembly GCF_023055355.1. NCBI lineage: Eukaryota > Metazoa > Chordata > Aves > Passeriformes > Icteridae > Agelaius > Agelaius tricolor. The sequence continues at coordinate 111,089,326 of NW_027269261.1, read as the reverse complement.
AATGGAAACTGCAAAACTGTTTAAACCCTACTGTGAAGGGTCAGGTCTCCATACGTTTCTGTTTATCTAATAAGGCTTGAACAATTTGCATCCTCAAAGAATTTATACACTGAGGAATGCTCTATATCCTGTAGTTTTAAAAGTCATTATTAAATTAGTCTTGTGGCAACTTTTCTAGTATTTTTTCTAGGGTCAACTTCAAAGTAATCAGTCTATCCTTCTTGTCAGTTCATTTATCTCTGTTTTCAAATATACTGATATGACACCAGCATATTTTCCTTTTCTAGAATTTCTTTGTTATGCCAATATTGTTAAAAATTGCTATCAGTGATTGACTGTGTGATTCTGTGATGAGATTACAAGATCATTTGATAGACTGTAGGTAACCTAATATTTCGGAAGGCATTTCAAATTGCTACCACATATTCTAACACACATCAAAAAAAGCCCACTAAGAACTTTAGGGAAATTACATATCAAGAAAACAAGCATTCAATGGAACAAAAAAAGGAAAATAAATATTAAAAATATAGGTTTCATGGAGGAATAATAGGTGAATGAAAGCTGTTTCAGATTAATTTGGTTTCTCAACAATTATATTATTCTGAAAATAAGTATAAAATAATGTGACAGTGTTCACAGGAGTTTTCAGGTGAGGGAAGAGACAAGATTGTTGACTTCATGTTCAGAAGGCTTGATTTATTATTTTATCATATACATTACATTAAAACTATACTAAAAAGAATAGAAGGAAAAGTTTCATCTCAGAAGGCTAGCTAAGCTAAGAATAGAAAGGAATGAATAATAAAGGTTTGTGTCTCGGACAGAGAGTCCAGGCTAACTGGGCTGGGATTGGCCATTAATTATAAACATCCAAGATGGGCCAATCACAGATGCACCTGTTGCATTCCACAGCAGCAGATAACCATTGTTTACATTTTGTTCCTGAAGCCTCTCAGCTTCTCAGCAGGAAAAAATCCTAATGAAAGGATTTTCATGAAAAGATGTCTGCGACAAATAAATGCTGTTAAAATATGCTAAAATTGACATTAAAAAGCGCAGAGTGATAGGGCTAAGAAACTAGACAGAGCATCCTAAGTATCTCAATAAACCAGGTTCAAAAAAACTGCATATTTAAATATGGTTGCAAGATTTGTTCATTCCCTGTTAGACCTTCTTGGATGTTATTGCTGAATGCAGAGAAATATGTAATGTTTTGTAGCCACATGAGTTTTCTGAGCTAGAATGGGCCATTACAGTCTGATCTCAGGTATAATGGGGCTACTCCAGATATTTTGCAGCCTGTAGCCCAAAATGTTGCTCTCCTTGCTAAGAATGATGTGAACACACCATTCAGGAAATCTGAAACTGATATTTGATTGCTAAACCAACCAATTAATCCAAATCTAAAATTGAAGATTAAATAATTTTAAAAAAGCTTCTTTTCTACCTCTGTTAACAAGGACAGCTGTTAGCTCTTCAACTCTGTCTATAGGATGGACTAGCCCTAAGTAATATCAAGTGCAATGGAAATAATTCCAGTTTCATAACAGCTTTTTATCAAATGGTTCTTGTATCAAATAAAAACCTTCTGCACAATCAAAACATTTTTTTTCACTAAGAGTGCTAAAATGGGATCCTATCTCACTAGCTTCATCCTATTCTTTTAGTTACCCTTTACTTCAATCCAATGAAATTGTAGGCGATTTTTTTTTAACTTTCCCATCAGCAACCACATTCCCCATAGGGTCAACTGGACAGCAGCATCGCTTGGTTTTCATCTTGGGGAGAAACAACGACAAATACACACACAAAAGAGAATCACTGATGAAGAATGGAACACACAGGCCTCCGGTTTTGCATTGTTTTCTGAGCTGGCATCACCATATTTTGCTGAAGTAGTACAGTCAGTAAAACATGAACTTCCAGGGACAGCTTCACAGTTCAGAACACTGCCTTTTCCAGTCTGATACCTGCCTGGTCCGAGAACAGGATAGTTATAAATTCTTTTTTTCTGACTCCTTGTTTGAATAGTCTCAAATGCCTCATGTCACCAAGGACCTGACCTATTCATGCCCTAAATTAGAGCATCCCCAAAGCTACCCTAATTTGCCCCATTATGGTTGTATAACAAGGAACTTGTTCTAGTGACAAGGAAAGTGTGACTTGAAGGAATGTCCCAAATAGTGTTGGTTTGCTTTTGCTCTTGACACCAGAGAGAGGTTTATCCAGGAACTGCTAAGCTTGCTCTTCACCATCTGGAGTTAACCCTCACAGGAGAAATTCCCAAGGGGATGGTTAAGCTGGTTTTCCAACTGAAAAGCAGCCTCAGCAAAGACCAACATCTGGCCAAAGTATCCTGTCAGAGACCTATGCTCACTGTGCATAATAAACATGGCTCACTATTATTCTTGGTTTATTTTCTTCTGTCACTTGAGATCATTAGGGGAGGGGGGAAAGCAGTAGGTAAAGAGGAGGAAGGAAGACAGAATTGGTGTAGCAAAACACACCCGTACTTCCAGAAACTGTAAATCTAAAATGGCATAAATTTACTTCAGAACACAGAACAGCAACATTTTCTAAAAGACCTGGGAGTTTGTACTACAGCCAGAAGTTAATGTTTGTGATGCTGTTGTGTCATCTCTCACTGGCAAGCTGAAGCACACCACAAATGCTTTGAATTGTCTCTAGATCTTTTCATGGCTGAGATTGTCTTTAGTTCATGACAGAACTGAATAAATCTGTTCATACTTTGCTGCATTTTCAATCACTCATTCTCATCAGCTAGAAAGAGCACCTTGTCTTGCAAAGGTTTCAGGAACCATCCAGACTTCACCATTTTACTTTCAATTCATAAGTAGCACACAGAGAAAAAAATCACAGTTTTTTTTCTTTTTTTTTACTCCACAAATCCTTCTGGCCTAGAACAGACAGGGTTTATCATACTGGTCATCTGCAGTGCTCGAGGTCTGTGAACAGAGAAATCCAGTTTAAATATCTTATAGTTTATTATCTCCAACCAACTTAGCATTTCAAACACAATTAAGAATGTGGAGCTACTTACACTTCCCAAGCTCTAGGCAAGCATCTTCCCTACCTTATTTCTTCATGTGGAAAGGTCTGTTTGTTCATATAACTTGCTCCTCTGTGTCTTTTCCTGTCTCTTTTTGATGACCAACTTCTACTTATTGTAACCTTCCCACAAAACCAATTTTCCACATAGCACTTTTCCCATCAGCTCAGCTCTCTCTCCTGATTGTTCATTAGGAATACATTTATCAGCTCCAAAACTTAAAACAAGATTTACTTTCCCTATAATTTATTTTTCCTTTTTGCTTTCTGACACCTTCCCAGCCCTTCAACTTTCACAGCCATTCTCCACACCTTTGGTTAGCACAAGACCTGCCACCACCATCTCATTCCTTTTCCATGACCTGCTGCACTGCTTTTTCCCCAGTCCTTCCACCTGACTCCCTTGATTTCATCTTAAACCAGATTATTTCCACAGTTTGAAACCAGAAAAGGGAAAAATCTTATTTTAGGATCACCATGTCCTTCTTTTGTACATTGAGCTTGATTCTAAAAACCCTGCCAGTCTTCCAACATTCTCTCAAAAAGTTCCCTTTATTTTTTCATCAGCCTTCTCTTTGGGAAAAATTCTTATGTGTTTAATGTCCTCTACTCTCTATATCTTCTATTATCTATTTCCAGCATGATTAGATAGGCTTGTGCAATTTTTTTTTCATTATAAGTGGGTTTTGATATTTCTAACATGAGAAGAACATGTTGAAAACCAGGGTTTTTCCTTTTTCTTTTTTTTTTTCCCTCTTAACAACCTCATACTTAGGCAATACCTGGGCTTTTGGTTTTCCTCTAATGGGGTATTTATTCCTCTGAGACACTGGTCAGCCAGGAGAATATTTATGTGGTAATAAAAAACTTTAACAGAGGGTTGTTTGGATCTAATAGTCTCAGGTATTTCAACACATCTTTGCTTGTCATGTGTCATGCTGAATTACATCGTGGCCTGCCTGTGCAGCAACCCATAATGTAACCCATGTAATATAGTTTGAAATGTAATGTAATGGGAAGGGAGCTTAAAGGGAAAAATCACTTTTTTGTGCTGGATAAAAGCTGAGGATTAAGACAGAAAGCAGCTTCAGACTATTGGGGAACTGGGAAAAATTAAATGATAGCTCAGCAACAAGGCTGTAAAGAAATCTGCAATAATGGATTAAATGATACCTGTAACACATTACATCAATATTAATAACTTCCATTAATATTTTTCTATTTTACAGCACAGATCATTTTTTTTTCTTAGTCATCCAATGACTACTAAATGTTAATTCATGCCTGGCAAATTCTAAATGGCTTCTAACTAAATACAAATGCAGAAAGGTAAATAAACATTCGCAGAGGATAAATGTCTGGCTGGGACACAGGGGCAGAGCCATGGAAAGAAACCAGGTGTCCTGATTGTCAGGACTGAGCTTTAGCATCTTGGCAATATTTTTACCTCCAATCATGTGCTTATGCTGATATATCCTGGCTTCAGAAAGAATTTTCTTCTTTACTGAAAAGTCTGGGTGTATCAGGGAGGAAAAGCAAGTGAGGGTACAACAGATTTCCATTTGAGGTAAAGGAATTAAAAAGTCCTTCTGTTCTTACAGAGGATTTGATTCTCTAGGGAAATGATGCTATTTGCTTTGATGAGGGGGTGGTGGGGGAAGGAAAAAAGAAAAAAAAAAAACCTGCTTTTTTTTCTGGCAGAAATGGTGAAATTTCACCCTTCAGCAATTTGGTGAAAGCTGATAGCTGTGGACACTTCTCAGCCTGGGTAACACAACAAAAGTCTGCACCATGAGAACTGGCAGATGCAAAGAGAGAGAGAGAAAAAAATTAAATTGCACTTTAAAACTGTTGGCCAGGCTGTCCAGCTCAGAGAATCTGCTCTGCCATCCTCCCTACTTGCACAGGGCTGGTGAAAACTGGGAGAGGAGAGAACTGAGCTCATTTTTGCCAGCTGGGAATCCAGCACATGATAAAGCAGATCACTGTGAACCACTGCTACGAGGGGAAGATGTGGTTTAATTCTTCGTGGTTTAGTTCTTCTTCCCTGTCTGAAACAAGAATCACATCACAGGACAGATCAGCAAAGTCTAGCTCACCCTTGGAATTGAAAATAGAAGTAGGGCCATGAAACAGCTTTGGAAGGGAAGGATATACAAGCCAAGCCACAAAGAATCATGGTGGGAAATCCTAAAAAAGTGCAAAATGTGCCTGTCTTAGTTTACACACATCAACAGTGGAAAATAAGTTCAATTTTAAAACTGGAAAAAAGTAACATTGCATTTAGATCAAGAGTCTTCAAGTGAACAATCCCTATTGGCCATGCTTCTTTTCCTTTGAAATTCATGATGAATTAAAAGATTAATATTATTACTATTAAATTATTACATCATAATTACTATATAATGCAATATACTCTTTTCAAAGTAGAGCATGCAATTTGAATTGCTAATATCAAATTAAAATTAGAATTGCAGATGATGATTGTTATTATTATCATCATCATCATCCTTGTAAGAATTATTGCATTTCAAATCAAATTTCAGGATTGTCTGGCTTTGATACAAGAAAAACTTTCCAAGATTTTTCCTTCCAGAATGGAAATGCAAGTCCCTATTTTTAGGACTTACTAGTGCAAGGCTGCTATATCAGAAAAGTGGTAACCATTTCCAAAATCAACAGCTGGTCAGGGGAGAACAAGCTTAAGTTTAGGAAAATAAGCTGTGCCCCTTGTTTCCCTCCTTTGACTGAAAGAGGCACTGGAGGAAACAGGTTCCAATATAGCACGTATGGATCTGTTCAGTCACTCCCTCACTGGCAGCTTGTGCCATCTGAGACCTCATGGGTTCCCCCCCTGGCCTCCAGCTGCCGCTCCAGAAGGCTGCTGGTTTCCATCAGTCCTGTGTCATGTCTGTCAGTGCTGTGCAGATGTCTTGGATATCCAGAAGTGCCTCCAATGGCATGAGAAGCCTGTGTTCAGGCAACTGAATTCTGCTACTCTAATAGGATTCAGCTTCAGATTTAGACAAAGGTCCAGATTCAGTTATTAAACACAGGCTCCTAGTGACGTTTGAGATGCTCCAACATTCCTCAGACATCTGCACAACACTGGCAGATGTGGCAGAAGCCTTACAGGAGACCCACAAGGTCTGGAGCAGAAACTGGAGGCCAAATGGAAAAACTTACAGTGCCAGAAGTGGCACAATGTGTGAAGTGAAATGAATCTTTTATCTAGCCAACATAGCCAACAGTGTAGTTGACTGTCCAGATGATCAGATCACAGAATCACAGAATAATTAGGGTTGGACAGAACATCTGGAGATCCTCCAGTCCAACCTCCCTGCCAAGGCAGGGTCACCTAAAGCAAGATACATTGGGAACACATGCAAGTAGGTTTTGAGTATCTCCAGAGAGGGAGGATTCAAAACCTCCCTGGGCAGACAGAGGTGTCTGCTCCAAGGTGAGATTGTTACCTGTCCCAGCTGTGCTGGCTGTATTGATAAGATCTCCCTTGACTTAATGGGAACATCAGCTCCCAGCTCATGTAAAGGCACTGCTTTGACAGATGTGGTTCTGAAACTGAATTGAAGTGTTTGCTGATGAATCTCCTCTTCAGAGTGAGTTTAGGAGTGAGCACCTCTACTGTAAAGTCCCCACTCCTTCCATTGGTCTCTCAGGCACTCACACATAAATAACATGGAAAGGAATGACATGTTTGGTCAGCTCAGAGGTGGATTTCTCTTTGGGCTCTGAGGCTGATTTATAAAATCACAGAATGGCTTGGGTTGGAAGGGATCTGAAAGATCATTCAATTCCAACCCCCTGCCATGGGCTGGAGCACCTTCCACTAGACCAGGTTGCTTCAAGCCCCACCCAACCTCTCTTTGAGTGCTTCTAGGGATAGGGTATCCAAAATTTCTCTGGGCACCTGTGCCAGGGCCTCACCAATATCACAGGGAAGAGTTTCTTCCTAATATCCAACCTATACCCACTCACTGTCAGTTTGAAACCATTCCCCCTTGTCCTGTTAGTCCAGACCCTTCCATAAAGTCTCTCTCCATCTTTCTTGTCATCTCCCTTCAGGCACTGGGAGGCCAAATTTAGGCCACCCCAAGGCTTCCTGTCCTCCAAGCTGAATAATCCCAGTTCTTTTTAGCCTTTCCTCATAGGAGAAGTGTTAGAAGTGTTCCATCCCTTTAATCATCTCTCTGACTCTCTTCTGGACCCACTTCAACAGCCCAATGTGTTCTCTGTGCTAGGGACCCCAGAGCTGAGTGCTGGGGTCTCACAAGAATGGAGGAGAGGGGCAAATCTTCATGCTCCTGTTGTTAATGTTGAGTCCACATGAGGCTTTTCTTCAGTGTATCTACAACAGACTGAAGGTGTTTCTCTGAGAGAAGGGGTGAGAAGAGCTGTGTAGACATTCTCTGTAGCCTGGTAAAATGCTGTTCTCCCCAGGAAATGTCACATCCTGCTGAACATCAGTGCCTTTCAAAGCTTTCTATCTCTGCCCTGAATAGGCAGGATGTCTGTGCCCTTACTTCTGCAAAGAATATTCTTGGGGCAGATTTGAGATTAACCTAACTTCCTCAAAAAATCACTAACCTGGCCAAAGCAGTTTTTTTTTAATTTTTCAGATTTTAGGCCCTGATGGGGTCTGTGGGCAGGTTGTGCCCATGGGAAATTTGGTCTCCAGGAGCTGAGCTTCACACACATGGCAAACAATTCCTCCAAGACCTCACTCAGCACATATGTAGCCAATGAAATTTTAATATTGAATAAAGGAATCACTTTGAAATTCCATCTACGCAGCCTTTTCCTTCCTTTACAGCATTTCAGGGGTAACACAATAGCCAAGTAATGCAATAATAACAAAAATAACTCTAACAAGCTATGCTTGATTCCACTGCAGCACAGCCCATAAGGGCAATCTTTTCTTTCTTTTAATAATGCTTTTATTGCACAAATTTAACAGAATTATGCCCTAATTATACTGGAATTTTTTTTTAATATGCCACTGGGAGGAAATATAGCAGATGAAGCTCTTTGAGAGTGCATGGTTCATACAGCTGTATTAAATACTTCCAAGTGCTGTCTTTATGGTTGTTAACAAGTCAGGACCAGACACGCTTGCATTTTCTGAGTGCCTTTGAGGATGGCATGGATTATATTTGTATTTTTATTAGAGCTGCTCAACTCATTCACTGAGAAATAATGTCTGACTGTGTTTCAAAACTGGCATCTGTATCTCAAAAAGAGGTAAACAGATACCTAAAACCAGACAAATTACATTGCACAGAGCCAGGGCTCTAAAAGATAGTTGTTTCTGTCTACTCTAGACCACTTTGTTTGGAATCAACACATGAAAATAAGCATTTCCTGAGGGGCTTTGTTTCTCTGTAGTAGACAAGTCACCAAATGGGCTCTCCAAAGATCCCTATTTCTTTGCATCAGTTTTAAACAGTCTGGGGTTACTATTTCATGGAAGTCTAATTTTTTTACATGTAAATTTGGATGAAATGAGTCTTAAAAAAAAGTTTAATCCAAGCTGAATTAGCAGGCAGGGTAAAGAAAACCAGTCAAGTCTCCCAACCTGATTAGCTCCTTCACCTTCCTTCTCCCAGCCTACACTGAGTGGTTCATTCCTGTCCTGCGTCCATAATATCCCCCCACAGATCACGTTACAAGCTGGCAACCTGGGGAATCTGGATTTGGAATCACTTTGGCCTTGTGATATTTTGAGTGTCAAGTGTGAAACAGGTGCTTGATTTGCATAAAATTATGATCACACATGTTAACCCACACCAAAGCAAGTGAAGCAAAGTTGTTACCCGAAACCAAAGACACCCAAAGTAGCTGGTTTTCAAATATAGGTTTTCAAAAGCCATAGCTTATATCATCAGCTCATGCCATTGGTGTAAATCCAGAATAACTTGAATAGTTCCACTGATGAAACAGGTGTTGGCTCATGGACTGTTGGCAAATCCAGTAGTCCAGGTTCTGATTACTGATTTCTGATAAGTCTCAATAAAGTTTTAAACATTCAAATGTTTTTTCTAAACTTCCAAAAGATGTCTCAGCAAGCAATTCACATTGAAAAGATAATTCTGATTTTTTTTCTCTCTTTGGCTAGATTGTCCATCAACAGGAGTTTACACTTCATCATCCTTGGGAAATGTTTGTAACACATCACTGTCATTGTAGCACAAAATGATCTGGAGATCCCAACAAGAACAAAATTCCATTTAGAAACTGTCCAGTGTTTTTGATTTTCTTCCTAGTCATGGCTAGGCTAGAATAGGAACAAGAGATGGATATCATCGGCCTGTTAATATCAGTTCTCAGGTTCCCAGTTTTGCCTGGAAATACTTTCCTTCTTGTGGATTGAAAAGCATTCAGCTGTCAGGGAAAGCAAGGTAGGTGGCAATCCATAGAATCACAGAATCATTAACTTTAGAAAAAGACCTCTAAGATCATTGTGTCCAGCTACCAAGCCAGCAATGCCAGGCCCACATCTAAATCCCTAGGAAGAAATTTAAAGTGACAAAGTCTAAAAGATCACAAGCATAAATCATTTATTATGTTGGCAATAAATTATATTTTTGCTAAAACTGGCAAATTACCAATAATGACTAATCTTTTTTTTTTTTTTAAGAATTTATGAGAAAATAAGAAATGGGGACTGTGGAGAACTAGAAGTCCACCTGCCTAGTCAAAAGTACAGAATAAAACAGTTCTGCAAGAAAAAAAGATGCCTTGTACAAACCTAGACCAAAGAAAAATGTTCTTTTGGTGCTGCATTTACTCTGCAAGGCTTTGACTTCAATTCCCATCTCTACCCTATAATTTCTGTGTGACTTGGTTAAAACTTTTGTCTTCCCTCTATTTTTGATTTTTTCATATTTACGATGGGAAAAATAATAGCTCTTTTCCCCGTGAGGGGTTGTATTGCTCGTTATTGTTTGAAAGACGTCTTTTGGGGATGCTTTAAGTAGAATCATTCATCTCTTGAGGCCAAAATGACCTCCCCAAGTCCCTCCTGGCCCAATTTCCTAAGCCTCTGTGATTGCTTTCTAGACACTGCAGCAATAGGGAGCATGTGATGACCTAGACAGATACTTTTAAATGACTCAACCAACAGAGCATCTGTGGGCACCTCTGGGACTCCCTCTCACAAATGATCTAACAGACACTTAAGAAGTTTGTCGAGATACCCAACCTCATTTTGCTTTTTTGCTCAATTTCATCTTGTTGCCCCCAGTTATGAATCCATGAGCCACCCTCAAGGATCCCTGTCCCTCCTCGCTGCACACATCCTTCAAATGCTCACGGAACTGCCAAACATCTTCCCACAGCACAGTTGGGGACAGCAGGGACAGGCACCTCTTTGGAGCCCCCAAGCACTCAGGAAGAAAGCACACTGCCTGCAGAGATGCCCATGTGGATTCTCTATATTAGAGCAGCAAGCACCTGAGGAGAAACCCACCTGGTGAGTGAGCTTGCATTCATTTCAAAAAAAAAAAAAAAAAAAAGAAAGAAAAAAACATCAAATGGTGTTTGCCTTACGATCTTAATTCAAGCACTTAATTAAAGCCAACAGAGGATTCTAAAGTGAGGAGAAAAATTAGAGCAACAACTTTTTAATTATGCTGTAGGCATTTCTCTCTGCCTTATTCTTCCTTCAAAAATCAAACAACTCCTCCTCTAAACACACATTTAGACAAAGACAATAGAACAATATTATTATGGGATACAGCTTGCTTAGTGCTTAGCAAGCAAGTACTGCAGGTTGTCTGCACAAATCCATGACCTAAATAGCACAATTGCCCCTTACCAGGTATCCCCAAGCCATGGGAACAGAACAGAAGAAAGAAGGGGTAGGAGACTGCCTAAAGAGTTGCTCCTTCCAGAAATCTCTACCAAGTGGAAAATCATCCTGGTAGTGCAGAAGTGTTATTCCTGCAGTGGTACAGCAAAGTGCTGACTGCCTTCAGACAGAGGGAGAAATGAAGGCTCTTGGTCTTCATCTCCTTCCTCATCTTCTGGAGCAACACAGCTCCAGCCTGTCCACAGCAAAGAGTTGAAGCTGCAGTGCCCACTCTTGTTCTGCAGCATTACTGGCTGCATAAAAAAATGTTTTGCCTTTACAGACAGCAGGTGATTTTATATTTCTTGGGATGGATGGAGGAATGTTCCTGTAAGCTTTAAAAGGTCCTACTTTTTGGAGCTATAAAGGCTGCTTCCAGAGCCCTACAAAGGCTGGAGATCCTTTTAGCTCTTCCTGGGACTCAGTCATGCTGTTAGAGCAAGAAAAACAGTTTGAGTAACTCTGTCTCCAACCAAGTCCTTTGGGTGTTTTTACTCCTTCCTGAAGAGATAGAACTTGACCCATACAAAGCATTGCAAAGCTTTGAGGCTCTTATTTTCATAACAGAAATCTGTGAAGCTCTAAAATAACTGTTTTTTTCAGCTCTGTCTGGACTGATAAACTCAACGGGATTTGGACATGGCCTAAGCCAGGGTCCTTGTGTTTCTACACTACTTAATTTTTATGACACTCCCTTGCATGGATGTGACCTCTGCCAACTCCTATTCTCCCAGACAATGCCCTAGAATGTTTCATGGGTAAGCCAGGACAGTCTAGAAACATCCAGTTTTATTTGGAGGAAATTTTATCAAACCTGGAATGTAAAAAAATGTAATAATAATGATCTTTACAGTCATGTGAGTTAATTTTTTCCTTTTCTGATTTATTTTGCTTAATTTCTCTTAAAAAACAGGACAGCCCAATGAGGTCCCAGTTGGAATCATTCCTCTGTGCTCTATAAGCCTCTTTGACATTTCACAGAATATTTCATAGCTCTGTTTTAGCTACTCACCTGTAATCATCCTGTCTCTATTATTATTGTCTATCTCATTTATTTAAATATCAAGAATATGATTTTTCTGAGAAAAAACTCTGGATTTGGATTGCAACATTTTGCTCTCACTGAGCTGTATCTGAAAGGATGGGGACAGAAAAAAGGAGAAGGAGATGTGGAGGCAACATCAGTAAAACATCTCCTAATAATGTGACCTTCCCTCCAAATGGTGAGATGGTCTAGATAATACAAAATAAATAGGAATAAATATTTTTTTACAAAGCACCTAAAAGGTTTTAAATCTGAAATTTAAAAGAAAATGCCAAAAATAATCAAACAACCATGGTAATTATCCCATCTACCAGATAATTCAGTAAGGCAACATTTTCTCATTTCCAAATCTTACACTTGAAAACTTCAAGCTGTGTAACATATTTTTGAATTTACCTTCTCTATATTTTTTTAATGTTGTTTTGGAGGAGACTCGGGATCCAGGATGAATCATTTTCTATCCTTTTGCAATAGGCTGTAAAGGGAGTAACTGTACAGATCTTATCCTGCAACTTCAACACTCTGACTGGCTACTTTCTCACTCTCATTAGCATGGCAGAAAAGTAGCCTCAACAGTTGCCTTTATTTTTTATGATCTTTGTCGTTAAAATGACAAATATGGAGCATCCCTCAAAACAGCATGATCATTTACATTTGTAAACGTGGGAAACTTATTGAGAACAAGGAGACAGTACATAACATGTCAAACCTTGCCCTGAAAAATCATCAAACGCCTCCTGAGAAATTGTAAAAATTTTCCTTTTTTGTAATGTTAATATTAAAAATAATTTTTTGGGATGAAGCAATGTCCAGAGTTGACATATAAGACCATAAGTTTAGTCTTGTGGATGTGATTCACGAACATATCTGAGAGAGATATAAATCTATTCTGAGTCAAAGCAGTGGTAAAAAGCCCAGTCAGAAATGGATAACACTGAGTCCTTTTGGAAACTTTCATTCAATGCTTTCAGTGCTCTCTGGCACATCTTCCTACCCAGCTGTTTAAGTGGGCACAACAATTATCTGCCATGAACCATTAATTAATATATTCACTCAATAGCTCATGACCATGAAACAAACATTTTTTTTTTGCTTTACACAACCACCCCAGAAGTAAAGAAAGGTATAAAACTGTCTGCCTGTGAGACTGATGCCCTTATTTAATCACAGAACATGGGAAGCAATTACAATCATCTTTCCCACATTGTCCAAAATATTACACTTATATCCTGGTGCTTAGGATCAAAGAATATCTCAGTTCCTTGCCCTCATATCCTCATTCAGTCTTTGGCTTTGTAGACGGGTGTGCCAGAAAGGGCCCCTCATATTCCCAGTCACAGGGATTATTTTTGTCATATCAACTTTTGTCCAGAAGACACTAAAATAAGAATGCTTATTTATTTCATGCACACAAGTTAGGCACCACCCTCACTCTCCCCTGATCTGATTTTTCAAATCATCCTCAGTAAATAAATTATGGAGAGCTTTGCAATAAGATTAACTTGGGAACAGCACTTAAAAGAGAATATATCTTTTCCCGCTAACCCTTATCTTGCTGAACAATCATAATGGTTTGGGAAGTGAAAAGATAGGATTACCAACGCTGAAAAGCAAGAAAGTGCCTGTCTCACTAATCTGAAAGTATTTGGATTATTATGTGGATTACTTCTGTAAACTTGTGTACACTGAGCTGGCGACGGTGCTGCGTATTTATACCCAAGGCAGATGAATAAAATCCCAGGCATAACCAAGCACACACACGCTGCTGCAGGAATCACAGGGTGAATTTCTTCTGTAGGAATCAGAGAAGTACAGCTGAATACTGGGGAAAAAAGAGACTCTTAGTGGCCTAACAACCTTAAACACAAAAACCAGATAAAAGGGAAAGTACATCTCCAAGCTGAAGAACACAGACAGGAGTGGATTTTCCTCTGTCTTGTGTTGATGGTATTTATGAGGAGATAATAGAAGACTGAAAAACTTTGGAATCTTACAGCAAAGCTGAGAACTCCACATTTCCTTTTTTGCACTAGAAACTCTGTAGAAAGTTATCTTTGAGCAGGGCTTTCACTGTAATATTCAGGGGAAAAAATAAGGTAGATTCAAATTTTGTTTTGTATTCTTTAGGAATAAAAGGTGCCTTCATCACAAGCTATGGATACTGCACATATGATTGTCCTGAAATCATGAGCCTGAACAAGGCTTTGGCCATACAAAAGTAATTTTTTCCAGTTGCCTTTGTAATTTTGTCAATGTATCCTAATTTCTTACTTTTTCCCAACTCTATCTTTGATACTCTCATGTTCTATTTTCCTCTCTCCTCACTGTCTTCCTCTTATGGGAAGAAATTGTAGATGACATCTCCAACCACTCTTTTTTTCTTCTGCTGCAGGATAAACTTCTCACTCCCACTGGAAAGAATTGGCACATGGGATGCTGATGTCCCATGGTTGTTCTGCTGTGTCTTTCAGTAACCCTCAGTGACTTCCCTGCTTCACCTGTGTGTTTTCAATCCTTCCACAAACACATTCCCAACCATGCTTATTAATATCCTCCTGTTCCCTACAGTTTTCACAGCTGTCCCCAGGAAGAAACAAAACAAACAAACCAAAAAATTAAAAAAAAAAAAAAATAGAGGAAGGCAAATTTCCAGACAGATTTGACTTTGCCTCTAGGATATTCCAAATTTGCTAATCTCAGAAAAGGCACTCAAACATATTTCACCTACTTTTTGTTGCCTGCATTGCTCTTCCAAATTTATTCCTGTACATTCCCTTCCCTTTCAATGGGGGAAAAAAACAGTTTTAAGGGTGTGATAACATTACTCACTTTCTAAAGTTTCAAACAATCCCACACCAGAGTGAGGTCCTCCCTGCTTCCATTATAGGGGATCTGATCAAACCCAACACAGACATCTGCGTTGTAGACAACTGAACTGTAGGCACCTACACGTAGCTGAATGTCACACTAAACCTGACCAACACGAGCCATTGATCTGTTCAAATGTCCCAAGCAGCCAAGAGGGCACATTCTCCCTTGGTTTACAACCCTTGGTAAATTCATGACTCCTAACAAGACAAAATTCATTTTCTTTTCAAAGATTAATATCATGATGTAAAATCAAAGGCCAAATTTTACTGAGACATCATTAGAAACTTGACATAGTTTTGTTTGGTATTTTAACCTCAATGTTTTGACTCCACACTGACCAAATTGTGAACCTCTGCAGTTGAAGAGAATTGCTGTCACATCATTTACCTGCAGGTTAACATGGAAATATAACAATATAAAGGGAAGTCAGTACACCCCTTTTGTTCATTGAATTTTAACAGGAGAAGATCAAACACTCACAGTGCAACCTCAGGATGTTGTTGGGCTGCAGAAGAAAACTCTGGGCCAGCTGGGAGAGGGACTGCCACTGAGCAAAGCCAGCCCAAATGTATTTGTATTCATCTCTCTCTTCTCTACATCTCAGTTTTGACTATTTTTAACTTTCCTGAAAAGAGTCTGAAGTTCTAGCAATGTCCTTGGAGAAATACCTTGCCTGAAAGAAACATTTGGTTAAAATTAGAGTGGAAAACAAATAATTCTAGCTGCTGCCATGTTTCCCTGAATCCCTCTTCTGCTATAAGCAAGTCTCAGTTCAGTAAAGAAAGGGAAGACTGGGTTTTTTGCTGGCTGTGTGAGGGGGGTGGTGGGGTGTTGTTTGTCATTGTTATTTAAATTAGTTTTATATTTCTAGAAGCAGCCAGATTAATAGTTTCACTGCCTTGCCACTTTGTGGAGCAGGAATAAAGTATGACTGCTTTGCTCAACCAGTCTGGCCCTGCCTGGACAGGATTTTATGTGTTGGTGCTTTACATGGCTTATTTTCCCCTTAACTGCTGAAACTCTCACAAGCAATTTCTTCTCTTGTCTGTTCATTTTCTCTATTACTTTCTTTCTTGGGTCCTATTTCCAAGTTTACCACCTTTCCTGAGTTTAACTTTCTCATTATCTCTCTACAACTCCCTGGAAGGAGTTTGTAGCCAGGTGGGTGTCACTCTCTTCTCCCAGGCAACAAGGACAGGACAAAAGGAAATGGCCTCAAGCTGTACTGGGGGTTCAGGCTGGACATCAGGAAGAATTCCTTCATGGAAAGGGTGGTCAGGGATTGGAAGGGGCTGCCCAGGGAAGTGGTGGAGTCACCATCCCTGGAGGTGTCCAAGGAAGGACTGGACATGGAACTTGGTGCTCTGGACTGGGGGACGGGGTGAGGATTGGTCACAGGCTGGACTTGATCTTGGAGATCTTTTCCAAAATCGATGATTCTATGATTCAAAGATAAACCACCGCTCCACGATTAGATTTCTGTCCTGAAAGGCTAAAATATTTTATAAACAGGTGGGAGGATCAAGCCCAACTCATCCAAATACCCTGACTCAGCCACAAGGTGTATGTATACACCAGTGAATTAAATCATTTCAGGTACTGCTTCCTGGCCAACTACATGAGCTGGTCACTTCCACATGAAACCCTCATAACCTGAAATCAAGGTGGCTGCATGCAACCTGCTTGTTAAGAACACTGTCAGGCCCACCCTAGACCATGAATGGTGTCCAGGAATTGCTTAAACTGTTATGATTTTCCATTGAAAAAACTGCACTAGGGCCCTTAATGAGTTCTGGTGCCTGAATCTGAGCTTGAGGACTGTTTAATCTGTTATCATCAATACACTCAAAGAAATGAGCCACTGCATTTATTTAAAGATTTGCAACCTGATACTCAATTTGAAATTTAGTCCAAAATTATTTTTTTTGTGGCTTAGTCAAACTCCCCTTTTCACTGCAGTCAGTGAAAGAAAGGAAAGAAAGGAAAAAAAAGTCAGTCAGAAAAGAAAGGAAAAAATAAAAGCCAACTTGGCTTAGCCACATTAATCAGCATGATTTGAAGAAAGCAAACATAACCAGGGAACATAAGAAGGCTTCAGATGCCTTTTAAATTGTTTTATGCCAAGACCATCATATTGCAATCAGTGAGTAATATAATGCTTATAATGCCTCCTATTTCATCCTTAGTTATTTTTTATTTTCTGTGATCTGACTGAAATAAAACCTGGAACAATTGGCTTCAGCAGGGCAAAGTCTGGTAGGAAGAGTGCACTATAAATACAGTGTAGAAAGATAAAGCTACTGCCTTTATTTGACAAGCTAACTGTTCCCCAAGCACTCATCCACCAGCCTTATAAAAGGAAATGCAGTTACTGAGGTCCAAATTCACCGTTGGCTTAAGCGTGTGCAATTCCACTGAAGTCAACACAATTGTATCTGTTTACTTTCATGGTGAATTGGGACCCAGACTTTTACTGGAGTAATAAAAGGTCAGTCAAACATATGGGCAAGAGACCAAAGCTGTGGCTTTGCTCAAAGTTCCTAGCATAGGTGATAGTGTCAGTTAGCAAAACAGCTGACCAGTGAGGGCAAGAATAATCACTGGGTGTATCAGCAAGTCACAGAGGTTTAGGGGCACAATATCTCAGCAGTCATGATAAATAATTACATATTTTCAACTTCTCTAAATGCAGAGAAATATTTTTTAGCTTATTCTGAAATAGAAGTAAAGTAAAGAAATAATGAGGCTGAATACCTTCAAGATAACATGGAGTATTTGCATTAAAATACAAAATGAGTCTGATACTAATGAGTCTCTTGTACCATTACATATAATTCCTTCTGAAGGCATTAGTTAGTTTAGTCAGAACTGAAAGCCTGCACTGGCTCATGAGAACAGCACACAATTTGTCTCACAGTCACTGTCACGTTTGGGAAACTCAGACAGTATCCACAGCTTTGCCTCACCAGTCACATCTAAAGTAGCAGGAGCCAAAGCACATAGAAAATAAGGATGAGTCCCACCAGCTGCATAGAACTTGATCTCATGGTCCCAGGATCTCATTTACTCATATTATTACACTGCTTAGGAGCACAACAGGACATCAACCAGGATTCACATTGTCTAAGTTGAGTGTGTAGTTAGGAAACTAGTTTAAGCAGCTTGTTTAAACTAAGGCTCTCTCTTTAGTCAATGGAGACTGTATAATTAGTAAAAGCAATTACCATCCTGATAGCAATTCTCCACAGCAAAGAGATTTGTATGTTGCCTGTAGCACAAATAGAAGACAACATGCATGCAGGAGGACTTTGGAGGGCAATGCAGGGGGTGACCCACAGAGTCAAGAGAAAGCCACCAATGACTAATAACAATGATGTAAATACATTATAAACCAACCTTACAGCAGTGAACCTACATCATTATTCTGTTATTTGGTATCTCATCCACATTTCTGGATCACAGCCTAAGATACCAGAAGGGGCAACATGAAGAAAATGACAATTGTGCAACAGCAGAAAGCAACAAGGACACAAACAAAATTGCAATGATAAGGAAGTTTTCAGAATGTACCAAACTTCATATTTACTGAGAAATAGAATATAGATTTTTTTTGTCAAGACTAAATAAAGTGGAGTGAATTCATTCAAAAGTTAGATGGCTAGGGATACTAGGTAGTAGGTAGTAAGTTTACAATGAGTAGTAAGCCTACTTGACCATTGAGGATTAAGGATGACGGATCTTATATAATGCTGAGAATCTCTAAGTCCTCAGACTCTCATACTTCAGAGAAGGGTGGGAACATGATCTGAGAGCTCACCTCTACAAGAGAAAAGGAAGTTAATCACAAATCAGAGAACTATCAAAGGGCTGCAGGATGTCTATGGAGACAGACTGGCAGAGCTGGGGCTGTTCAGCCTGGAGAAGAGAAAGCTTTGGGATGACCTCATTGCAGCCTTCCAGTACTTGAATGGGGCTTGTAAGAGAGGGAGAGAGACTTTTCACATGGGCAGATAGTGACAGGACAAGGGGGAATGGGTTTAAAACCATTATCTCTCTTAAAAGATGAGAGATTTAAATTTGATGTTAGGAAGAAGTACTTTACTCAAAGGGTGGTGAGGCACTGGAACATGTTGCCCAGAGAAGTTGTCTATATCCCATCCCTGAAAGTGTCCAAGGCCAGATTGGACAGGGTTTGGAGCAACCTGGGATAGTGGAAGGCATCTCTGCCCATGGCAGGGGAGTGGAACAAGATGAGCTTTAAGGTCTTTTCCAACACAAACCATTCTGTGAGTCTATGTTTGTTTAATCTACTCCACTTGTTTGTTTAATCTACTCCACTTTTACTGGTGGAGATTCCTTCACCTGCCCTGGCTGAGCTATTCTACACTTAGAAAGTTTACCTAATTACTAACCTAAATCTTCCTTGCTATGGTTTAAGCCCATTGATTCCCATTCTGTCCTCAGTGGATATAGAGAGCATTTCCTTCATTTTTGCAAATTTTTTTTTCCTTTGCTGTAGCCTGTTTTCCTCTTTCATTTCTATTTTCTTTGGTCATAAAATTAAAAGCAATACTAAAATATGAATATAAAATATTTAATATATGCACTGATTCCACAAGCTTTATAATAAGCAGGTTATTTTCTAGAGTAAAACTTGCATATGTGAGATTTTGAAGCTGTGTGCATGTTTAAATGTATATTTTACTTTTCACTTGGCATTGTTTGAGTTATGAGGCTTGCTTTAAAAATATTCAGGTCAACCTGTCTTTTCCTCCAACTCTCAAAGGGTTAAGCCCCTGGCTGATAACTCCCTTTGCAAGCCACATCCTTCATTACAAATAGAACCTTTAAAAGAAGACATATTTCATTTTTTAACTGGAGCATATCTAATGATCCGGGGGAAAGCCCTGCCTCGTAACATTTGATGTAGCCTCAGACAAGAAGAGCAAGGTGGCATCAGCCTCCTCCTATTCAGTCATGAGCCAAGGAGCTGCACCAGTGTACAAGTGACACGCAGAACACATGCATCAAAGTAGCAGCTCAATTTGTACGGCAAATAACCCTCTTTGGTGGCTCAGCATGGTTGCTGGCCCTGAGCTGTACTTCCAGTAATTGACATAGTTGCCCAATGCTAGAAAACAAACTCGGAAACTATTCTCATTAGACGTCCCCCTGGTTTGCTACTCCGTTATTTTAAAACCCAAACACTGAGCTTCCTACCAGCGTGGCTCTGTTTTTAATTAGTTCTGATGGCACTGGGCGACGCGCCAAGGAAAAAAATGAACTTCCTGTGATTGAGGTTTGTTGCTCAGTATGTTGCTTCCTCCACACAGAGATTGTTTTCACAACATTTTTCTGAAAAGGAGCTACTGACAGAAATAATATAAGTTTTTACTGCTTTTGATTTTTTTTTTTTTATTCTGCCTTCCACGCTTATAAAAGGCGGCTCAAAGTCAAGGTTCCCTAAAGTTACTGTGTCGTTATTTTGCCTTTGTGTGACTCGCCTGATTAAAGACATCCTAGCAGATTAATTTTTTAATAGAATAAGCACAGGCTCCTATTAAAAAAATTTAAGACCAAGGACTTTTTAGTGGCTTAAATAAATTAATTTAGATGTGTTCAGGCATGGGTTGGGGAGGGACTTGAGGTTTATATTCAACAGCATAAGTTGTCACAGTGTGAGTAGGGATGAGGGAAATAGCAGATAAATGTGATTCAAAAGCAGAATTAGTATCTCCATGTGGGAATGTTATGAGTCCTAGCAGTCTCCTTTATTTCTTCTTATGAGGTTTCTCAAGTTAATTTTGTATGAAAGGCTCAAACATCATCACTTTGTTCCAGTGAACTGTAGGTGGGATTCACAGCCAGACCCCTACATTAAAGGGTCCCAGAAGGGCATGTCTGTGTTTGTGCTGTCCCTGATTTGAGTCAGAGAAGATGAAAATCCAGTTGATAGTATCACTGGAGTCCAGAGAGCAGTTGACCTGACCAAATACAGGTAGGTATTTTCTTGTGTGAACTGAATTGGTTTCCGGGCTCCACTGACTTGTCTGGGCAGGATCTCCACTAATCGTGATGGGTTAGACATCAAGAGCAGATGAGCACATCCAAATTTCAGGTTCTTGACTGCAGACCTACATAGGAGTAGGCATCTGCCTTCAGGTGTGTGTCTGCCCTCCGGACTCCCATTGGCAACACTGATAAGGGTTTGATTAACCACCCACACACAGGTATCCAGTGCTGTCTGAGATGCCCCCAAGCCTCATCCTGCATCCTGCTGTCTCTAGAAAAGCGTTTCTCTCCTCTAAGTCCAGGCTTATAACTATCAATCCCATATGGGTGTCTTACAGTCCATTGAATGTCTCAGGTGGGCACCAAAAAGCTATGTCAAGTCAGATTTGAGCTCTCAGTTTTCAGAGACAGCAATGAGAGTTTGGGCACCAAGTACACAAATTCCCATGCTACAATTATCAGAATTAGACAGCTGCAGCAGGGGAGGAATCTCACCTGCCATGCAACTTTCCCTGGATTGATGCTACTTTATGTGATACACCGGTAATTCTTTCATGACTAAT
Source organism: Agelaius tricolor (assembly GCF_023055355.1). Taxonomy (NCBI): domain Eukaryota; kingdom Metazoa; phylum Chordata; class Aves; order Passeriformes; family Icteridae; genus Agelaius; species Agelaius tricolor. Next base: position 111,067,896 of record NW_027269261.1, on the reverse strand, counting down.
TCTGTGCTTTATAAATTTCGTATTAAAACATGGTTTAGGAGAACAGAGAGAAACTCATCCTGAAAGTTTCTTGAACGTGGTTTGTAAATTGGATGTCAGCTGTGACAGCCTGATTGCCATTGCTCAAGTGCTTTGTGACAGCCTCATTTCTACAGGTATAAAAAGAGATAAAAGAAGTGATCCAACCAATTCAATTATAATGTCAGTCAAGTCAGAAGAAAAACAGAAACAGTGCTTTTCTTTGTACTTCTGGAATTACTTGTTTTACTTTTAAAAGAAGGAGTATGAAGTGCATCAAAGCACATTAATGTATAAGGATCACTCTGATGGCATTTGAAAGCACAACATGCCAGATTTCAGAAATGACCACTACTACAGTGGGTATAAAATGGCATCTGCAGACCATGTAAATAACTGGAGCACTAAACTGGATAACTTATCTTAATACTATTCTTTAGTTCTGCTAATATTTAATTAATTAATTAATTTTTAGGTAGAAGACAATCTCTCAGAGATACAACTGCAAATATAGATTACAGTCACTGCTTCAAGTAAATTTTCTTCTTTGTTGTAAAAAGTATAAAAGGATATTGTGACACACAGGAAAAGGTAGAAAATTCTACCAAAAACTAATAAATAAAAAGACTCCAGAGATTCCTAAGGCATGGATCACCAGAAGCAGGAAGAACTACCTAGGAATGAGTGCCCTGTACTTGGCACATTGTACAAGTCCTTATGCACCCTTTACTGAGCTCAGTCAAACACAGGACATTTGACCAGAAGACACTTTGCATTCAGCCCATACTGAACTGATATTTCCCTCCTGTTCCTTGGAAATATTTATTTACCTGATTTTGAGTGATGGCAGCTCTGGCTGAGACAACTGATGCTTCCCTACTGCCTTTGGTAGTCCTGAAAAGTCCACCAGTTAGGGTGGAATGGAAAACTAAAGTCCTTCATCTCAGAGCACTGGTTTTGGATTCTGGAGAAGTTTAAGAAGATGGAGAGTCTTGAGAGAAATTTCTATGAGCAGATTTTTATGTTTTTCAATATTCCAGGGCCTACAAACACCAATACAATTGGTCTATCAACCATATTCCAAAATATGGCCTCACCTACTATCCTTATATAAAAGCATGAGCTTGGCTTCCAGCCACTCTTAAGGAAGAAGATTTAAGGATACATAATCACAGAATTGTTGAGATTGGAACATCTGAAGATCATCTTGTCCCATATCTCTGTTCAAGCAGTCACCTACAGCAGGCTGCATATTATCAAAACCACAAAAAAAGAAAATGGCTCTGGTTGAGTAATGTCCCAGTTGAGACACATTGGCATTCCACATCCAAGGCAAGACTTTGAGTGCAGAAGTCATGAGGCACAGGATGAATTTGCTTCTGGACTCAACATCAGCATGCTGGTTTGTCTTGGCACAGGCACCAAGATGTAGCTAAAAGCACATGCAAGGCCAGTTGCTCTTTTCTTAGTTTCATTCATTTATGGGTAAAAGTAAGGGGGTATATTTTCTCTGGGTTTGGAAAATTTGTGACCTAATTCCTACCTGGAAAAGGAAATACAAACTAGGCAGGATACCAACACCTTATTTATCTCAAAAGCTACTGGTCCTGTGTCTGGGCAACCAAACTGAGCCCAGAGGGTTCCGAAAATCACAGAACAGCAGAGTTTGGAAGGGATGCCTCCACCTCATCTAACCCATCCCCTTGCACAGAGCATGGTCACCTTGAACAGATTGCTCAGTGTCATGTCCAGTCAGCTGCTGAGAAGGATCTGCTTCTGTCTCATTTGCCCTCACCCAAGAACATTCTCTTCTCCAATCCAAATAAATCCTGTTCTGCTCCTCTGTGTGAGAAGTTAAAGGAGTTTTTGAGTTCATATCTTATTATGTCCTATAGCTACATCTCGAGTTTGGTCCAAACTTGAGATCCAGGCAGTGATGAATAAGACACACCAAGGTCCTGCTGTGCAGAATTCATCCATGGGCCTGATTTTCTCTCCCAGTATCACCCTGGCCATTATTTGCCATTTCTTAATGTTGTGAAGTGATTTCTCTGTTCTATTGTAGCTCCAGTAAAAATTCAGGCATAATGGTATTTCAAGAACAGAAGGCTCCAGGGAGGCCTCAGAATCCCTTCTAATAACTAAAGGAGCTCCAAAAGAGATGGAGAGGATCTTTGGACAAGGACTTGGAGTGATGGGATGAGGAGGAATGGCTGTAAACCAAAAAAAGGGAGATTTAGACTAGATATTAGGAAGAAATTCTTCAGTGTGAAGGTGGTGAGAAACTGGAACAGATTTCTCGGAGAAGCTTTGGATTCCCCATCCTTGGAAGTGCTCAAGGCGAGGCTGGAAAAGGCTTGGAGCAACCTGGCCTGGTGGGAGGTGTCCCTGCCCATGGCAGGAGGGTTAGTAAGAGGTGAGATTGATTGTCCCTTCCAACCCAAACAATTCTATGATTTTTTTGCAGTATTTTTTAAAGAAAACACTTCTCAGCAAAGGCAATTCAACCATAAAACCTTTATGACTTTTTTATTAAAATTTTGTGCCTTTGTTCTGATATTTTTCATTTTCCTACCCAAGTCTTGGCTCCTTTTCCTACAAGAATTTCACAGAAAGTCCCTTTCAAATCATGCCTTTTCTGTCTTTGTTCTCCAAGGACTTTGCTGAAAGGTGGTATTTTATTCTCCTGATGGTATTTTATATGCCTAACCCCAAAAAGCATGTAATTCTATCAGCCTCCTTTATAAATCTCAATTTTCAAATGGTTTTGCAGGAACTATACAGGTTGGCCTTATTTACAATGTTCTGCCCCAGCTGCACAGGGTATCTATCAGAATCTAGTCCTTAAAACCTTTGCATTTAGCTTTAGCTTATAGAGAGCAAGTCACAACCTTCAGTGCTGAAATTCCGAAGGAGGCACTGGAGTTGCACGAGAGATTAATTTGATTCTGTATTTAGATTAACAGTACTTGTATAAATACCGAGTTAGAGCTGATGTCAATCTTTTATGCTAATTGCTAGTTAGACCCATACAAAGACAAGCTTTGCTTGGACCACTTTTGTAAGATTGCTATCTATCTACTGTGGAGAGATTTACATTTGCTTTCCATTAACATTAATAGGAGCTGTCCACATAAATCACTCATCGCCTGTAAGAAAAGATAAAGTCCTACTAAGTTCAGAGAACACAGGCTTTCCCAATTGAAAAATCTATTAATAATAAAACCCCTACCATGTAAATATCTGACATCTGAACTATATAGTAAATAAAGTGGTCCATGAAGTGATTGCTTCAAGGGGAAGCAATGCTTGGCGAGTTCCAAACTATTTTTAAAAACTCATATAAATCCTCTGGTATTGGTAAAAACATAAATAAAGCAAATAGCTGCAGAGAAAGGAGGAGGAGGAGCAGGAGCATAGTAATTTCAATTGTTATTTTTATTGGCCTTTATTTTGTTCTACGAGGTAGTGACAGATCCAATAAAACACCTTGTTTTACACACAGAGAGGACAAAGATTACTAGAAATGATACAGAAACCTCTTAGTTAATCCAGATGTAGCAGTCCATGAGCTCATTTAGGCTGGGAAGTTAAAGGTGACCAGATGCAATGCTTGCTGCTTTGCTCCTTGTTGCTGCTCCTTACAAAATTGATGCAATTCATCTCACTAGGCCAGAAAAACACAGAGATCACTGGCTAGGACTGCCTGGTACTTCACACTGATCCAGCCTTGATTATGATCTACATAACTCTAAAATATGATGACACACAAAAGACAAAAGCAGAATTGCTTTCTCCTTTCTGGTGATGTAAACCTAGATTGATTCCAGTGGGGTTACAGTAAAATACCAGTGAATAATTAAAAGAACCCAGTTTTATCCATCATGTTGCCATCATTTAATCCTCTCTGCATCACTGACTGCTGTTTTTCCAAGGGATTCTATAAATGGGTTGCCAAAAATTTTTATCTGTGTTTTAAAATATACTCACACACCTATTGTTTTGTCTTTCCTTCTATCCTTAAAAGGGCAACGTTGAGCATTAATTAAAAGTCCTTGGCACAGCACTGTGCCATTAAAATTCACCTATTAGAAAGCAAACTGGATGCAACTTTATATTTTGCAATTAATGCCTAATCACTTGATACTAATGAAATGAGCATAGTGAACATTGTGGGCATACCTGGTGTGTGAGAGAGGGGAAGTTTCTCTTCAGAAAACACCTTATTGTCTGAACTAAAATGCCTCATGGGAATATAGCCATTTAAAAATAAACTTTTTGGGTTTTACAGGTGAATATCTAACAAAATTATTCTGGTTATTTATAATTAATGTCTTACAGAGATCACATAATTTTGTCCAAATATAGAAAAATAAAATATTTTTGTCCAAAAATAGAAAAGAGAAAAAACCCTAAAGAAATAAAATCTTTAGAAGCAACTGCTTCCCCTGGAAAGTTACCCTGATGGATCCAGGGAGCTTTGGCTTGGAAAACTGAGATTTCAATTTATTCAACCACAAGATCTCTGGATCTAATGTCTGTGTCACAATAAAGAGCCTTCCACTGTGGCATGAAACCTCCCTGGAGAGGCAATTCGGGTTGTGCTGATGCAGTTCATGAACTGATTTACTCCATTTGGGGTCTGGCCAAGGTTTTACCACTGGCCTTGGTTATTTGGTGGAGAGGAACAATTCCTCTCTCTTAAGGAACACTGTGGCAGCCAAAGGTTAGATTGATTTTGGCTGCCATACAGCAACATCTTTCCACTTTATCAAAGGCTTGATAAGCTCAGATTCACGCTTGGTACTCAGTCCAAATATCCATTGGATTTGTGTAGGAAGTTGGTTGGAAAGAAGCAAACATAAGTGTGATAACTTAGAAAAACTTTTATACCTGCAGGAATGGATGGGCTGGGTGGGAGTGAAGTGTTGCACCTGGCAAGGAAATGAGAGGAAAAAAAAGGAGAATAAAAATAAAAGCTGGTAAATTCTTACATATTATGACTTGCAATGTCATATTCTGAATAAGTTGCTGAATTGCACTCATATTTTTAGGGGCTTTTGAGATCCTCACAGAAGAGGCATTGCTGTTCAGGATGCATCATAAGGAAATAAAGATTGTCAAGCAAACAGACAGGTAAATACTGTAAATATCTTTGTAGTCCCCCTGTTAGCACAGTACCACAATGGGATTTATAGCCCAGTGGCAGAGTGCAAAGCCCTAGATGTTATTTACACAACTAAAATATAAATGAGAAGAAATCATGGTGTAAATGCAAAAAAACATGGAACTCTTTCTCATCTAAACAGAAGTATATGATTGTATTTCTGGTGATAATAATTTAATTAGGAGGCTTTATTTGTTACAGACAGGTCATTCTTTTGGTGCACAAAAGGATTCAGCAGACCAAAAATAATAAAAATAATGATTAGAATAAACCTTCCAAAACAGAAGAGGTTGACAATGAAAAAGAAAGCTTTGTCCTGTGAGTGCTAAGAATAACAATAGACAGCACCTTTAGTAAAAGTGTAGCATTGATATTTTACATCTAAACACTTTCAACCAACAATGTTGAGACCTTCCATAAAAAATAAACAAAATCCTCCTAAAAAATCCCCAATGATTGCATGTCTGTGTAGACAGACAGGTGTGTTGAAAGAAGAGATGCTGTGATAGAAGAAAAAAATCAAAAAAAGAATGGAAATGGCCGATTCTTTCTTTGTGACATATTTTCTCTCTCATCCTTGCATATTTGCATTAAAGTGATTGTGAATAATGTACATTTGACCAGTGCTGTCTGCGGAACTAATGCCTATTAAAGTGATGGGAAGTAGCATATGTTGTGCCTTGGGCAGAGAAAGTCCAATCACCCCCACTGTGTGCAAGTCTCCAACTAAAATGCAGGACAGCCTGGGTTTTATCCTAAATGAACCCAGCAGGGAGAAACAGGACATAGTCTCTCATTCCACATTTAAGCTTCTAAACTAAGGCTTAAAGAGTTAGATTTGGAAAAAGGGAACTGTAACATCCATCATTTAATTTACTTGTGGAGCTAATGTTATTTTATCTTTTCCTGGTGCTAGGAATACAAAGGAAAGCGGTGAGGCAGGGGAAGTGGATGTGTATGCAGGTTGTTTCAAGAATTGAGATGCATTTTCTTTATTTGTAGCAAGGGAAAGAAAAAAGGAAGGGGGGGAAAAGGACAAAAAAGAAAGAAAAGAGAGGGGGAAAAAAAACCTTCTCCACTCCTGTTATGCTTTCACATTTTCTGCCAGTGCATGATTTTGTCAGTAATTGCAAAATGGTTTGGGTTTGTTTGGTTTCACTTTTATGTTCCTGCACTGTACTAGAAATGTTTTATTATTTGAACAGTTTGTAAAGCTTTTTTGAGTTGTATTACATAATCTTCCCAACGACCTCCAGCATCAAGTTCAGATCTAAAGCAGTCTTTCTTCTACCTGTGTGAACTCGATAGCTGGGGAAAAAAAAAAAGGCAATTACAGAGCTGTACGAGAATAACAAATTCAGCTGAACTAAGGAAATAAAAATTGCCGAATTGTCATGTTTAGATCTATAGCAACAAATTTTGCTTCATTACCTTCAGCATTACAAAAAGGAGAGGGGGCAGGGGGTAGAAGGGAAAGGAGGTAAAGCCTTTTTATATATATATATATATATATATATATATAGTATTCATGGAAGGACTTCATTTCCCTTTCCCATGAAATAAATCTGTCTTAAATAGAAGTGTATCTCTTAGTGATGTGGAAAAACATTTGCTGCCAATGTAAATCAGGAGCAGTGGCAGTGAAATGAATGGATTGGCATGGAACCCCAATTACAGCAGCGCACAGTCTGTCTGTCCCACCCAGTCCAGATCAGTGCTCAGAAGAGAGATCAAAACTTCTTTTTTTCAGCATAAAGGTAAACTGAATAACTATTCAATCTATTTTGTAATCTTGACAGCAAGTTATTAGTGTGTCTTAAACATTAATTATCACTGGGTAAGAGTTTTGGAGTTGATATTTTCCACTGTCTCTTCATAGGGTCTAAACTAAAAGTTCTGACATCAGCTAGAGTCAAACCCTGTCTTAGACCAACCACTGAAATTCAGATGAAGATTTGAAGTCTGAAATTCAATTACATCCCAGCTTCAAAATCCAAAGTGAGCCGCTTATTTGCACTTCTGCTCAGCTAGTGACTGTAGATAGAATATATCTCAATTTTTTTCCTGTTTACTGCTGATGCTATTTAACGTTAAAAGGTAATGGATAAATAGAAAAAGAAAAAAGAGACAGAATGTATTGCTGAGATAATTACAAGAAGAGGCTATTCCCATTAACAGAGCTTAAATTATATGATTAGATTTCTTTTATTTTCCTCACTGTTGCCTAGGAAATGTACACTGGATTTGGAGGAATTATTTTAAATTTTATTTCCTCCTTTTCCTATCTTCCCTGAATAATTCCTTAATACCAGCAACAACAAAAGCCCTATCGAATGCTCAGAGACTCAGCTGTATTTCACCACAGTGAGCATCCTGATCCTGCATCCACACTCTGGGGCTCAGCACTGCTTTGAGCCACTCCAAGCACGTTTGCCCATAAATATTGGCTGTGTCACCCAAGGCTCTTGTGCCCTTTCCCTTGCTGTTATCATTTGGGGCTATGGAATTTCAGCCTGAGCTGGATCCCCAAGCTATGGAATCTCACTCTGAGCTGGATCCCCAAACTGATCTTGTTAAAGAGGAAGAAGAGAGGGAGACAATGAAAGTTCAGGCAAATAATTCAGATGATTGCTCAGTGAAAAACAACAATCACAACAAAAGAACACAAACCAAACCAACCAAACAAGCAAACAGCATGAAAGAGAGGTGGGAGATGTGTGGCTTCAGGTGAATGCTCTTCACACTGCAATACAGAAAGCAGCTTAGTCAGTTAAGAGCAACTGTGGGATCTCTGACAAACAAATATCTTATTCAATCATCTGCCAGACTGAACAGGTCAATAAAAGTGCTGTTTTACCCTTGACAGGAGCTGAAGCACTTGCAGAGCTGAGCTTGGCCCTGCCTGGCTGTGTCTAATCCTGGTCACTGATTAACCAGGATCCTGACTCCAACTCCTGGGCTCTCGTTCCCGTCCCCAAAGAGGTGCCTGACACCCTGGGCTGCAGGGCTGCAGGCTGCCCCCGTCCTTCTCCACAGGTGGGATTCAGCTCAAGATTAAGAGACTCAACTTTGACGTCTACAAGCAGTGTCTGAGCAGGCAAGAGTTGTTTCTGCTCTATCATCAGTGGAGATATAGACAGTACAGTCAGTAAAGTCATGCCAGGGTAATTTTGCCAACAGATACAGTTTGGCCAGAGTATGATTTAAACTCTCCCAGCCTCCAAAATGAGATGGGCAGATTCAAACTCTGTTTAGAAGACTTCTAGGTCTGTGCTAATTCAGCCAAAACCATTTCCACCCTTGAGTCCTGGCAGTGTTTTATTTCCTAGAATAGTTGTTGCTTAGATGTTGTCTGTTGCCTTAAAAAAAATGAATTGTTCTCCAAGCTCCACTGTCTGTGTTAACTAAGAGCTGGATTCAAGTGCTCAGCCATAGGTGTCTAGTGCCACCTGTGATAGTGTAGGATATTTAATCAAGAGTCCGGGTCTCTTATATGTCCTGTGTCACATTATAGGACCACAGACTGGTTGAGGTTGGGAGTGACCCTAAAGATCATCTAGTTCCACTCCCCCTGCCATGGACAAGGACACCTTCCACTAGAGCAGGTTGCTCAGCATCTAATAACCAGACTGGGATGCAGCCAGGAAATCAGCAACATCATGGACTCAGGTAACTCAGTAAAGCTTGTTTTGGGATTTAGTTATCTAGAATAAATTTATATAAATTATTCAGAAAGGGAATCCCACACTAGAATTCCTTAGTTCACCACTCCCTGTACCACCTAAAGAAGATGGCAATGAAGGGACACGAGTTCCTGATGTAGTTGGTGAGAATAAACTTGCAATGGAGAAATTCAACACTAAAATTTCTCTCCTTTTACACTGTGAGTAGGGCTTGATCCTTTAGGCCTACCAGCAATCTAAATCAACCCATCACTATTTTAAGTTGATGTGTTCTCATAGTCAGATTAGAAACCCGCAAGTGGCTATTTGAATATGTCCATCTCTTTCTCTTGCTTATTCCCACAGAAAACAATATCTAAATATGTTCCTATTCATCTTGTGCATCTGAAACTAGTGGAGAGCAAGGAGCAAAGTCCAGAACCAAAGGTGCACAAAATCCAAATAATTCTAGGCATCAACTTTGACTCCACTTAGAGGGCAGCCATTCTTCCCCTGCATCACTGCATGCTCATGTTGGACACAGACTGTGGCTACTTCATACCCATGATATAATGTTAAGGCATTTTAAATACAAATGATTCAGGTATTTAAGACTTAGAGTTGAAGACTCTTCTCACTGCAAAAGCCCAGAGGGAAAAGATTTCAAGGGTCCTGAGTGGGTGAGAACAAAAGGCCAGTTGTCCCTCACAAAGTTACATCACTTCCTAGGGCCCTGTGTCATTTCTGTCTTTGAGTTTAGCCTCAGTGCTTTAAGTGACCTCATTCCCTAGTTTATTTTGACTGTCTCTTCCCAGTCTTTGTTTTCATATACTTACCCTTTATTAGTTCACTTCTGATAATTACAGCTGCACTTTGAGTGGTATGTTTTAACTGCTCCCCCGACTCCGGTGTTGAAGCATGAAATAGTCTCTGGGCACCCTCCTTGGTGTATGTCCTCCTTAAATAGTTTTTCTTGGTTCTGAGATGTGCTCACTGCTGCTTGCCTTATGTTTCTGTCAGTTTCTGTCTTTCCCTCATTCTGCAGACGTTTTAGTTCACATTTAAGAAATTGGGACAGGAAGAAAAAAAAAGGAGGATGGTTGTGAATTACAGCCTTAAACAAAGAGGTGGCTAAGACAATAAAAATCCTTACAATTATCCAGTCTGACTTTACACATACATCTGAAAGTTATGTAACATGATCATTTATGATAACCTTCCCCAGACCTATTAAGCAATGTAATGATGAAAACAAAATTATTAAACCAAGATGAAGGGTTGGGAACCAAGGCTGGTTCAAAATTTCAACTCATACTCCAGCCTAAGGTAATAAAGTTTTTAAACGTCAAATTCACTTGGTTTAGGTGCTTCAATTCTATTCACTATTGCAAAAACCATTCACAAATGCGTACCAAAATTGGAGACAGCCTCAGAACTGTGCTCAGTGTGCAAACTCTTTTTTGAAGTCAAAGAGACTTTCACCATTAACATCAACTGTCCCACAATTTCTTTCCTGGTGCTTTTTGTACAAGCACTGATACAGCTTTGAAGAAAGACAAATATTCTGTGACAAACTGAGCTCATAGCTTGGTAGTTCTTTTGCCCCATGGGAATATTGTACCTCACTGCTAAAAAGCTTTATAATAAAATGTAGGAGATGATATAAATAGACTCAGTGATGCCACCAGGTCAGTAGAAAAAAACTAATTCCTTCAAAGATGGCTGGACAGTACCACATCTTGCTTGGTTTTTTGGTCTTATTTATTGCTAATTTCAAAATGCATCTATTTGTCCTATGAGTGGATGTGTTTGGCAAGGAAATTACAAACAGCTACCACCGAGCACAGATGTTCATTGTCATCATTGATAGCAACAAATATCATCAGTCCAAACCAAGATCACTCCTCTAAGGGGAAAGTATATATAGCTATCATTCAAAAACCTCAGCCTCAGATCCTTGATAGTTCAGTAACTCACAGTTTTGCCAGTGGGGATGATAGAAGTTTCTTTGTTGTGATGGATGCATTTGCCATTACTCACCATACCGGTTCTCCCCTCCCCTCCAGCTGTTTTACTGTGGTATAATATCCAAAACCCATGAATCTTGCAGTATCCTAGCAGCCCGCTCTGTAACATTCCAGCCTGACAAAATTGGAGCTAATAGTTCAAACAAGCTGAAACATCAAGTGGGAAAGAGTCAAAGTAGACTTTTCATTAAAGGCATTGACTATTGGGGAACTGGGAGACAAATGGTGATCCAGTAACTGTCCTTGTCTAATCAGAAAGTGTCAATGTATTGATTGCCTCATTATCACTGAATTAATTATAGCTGTATCTCTCTCTAGATATTCCACTTATAGCTTGATATTAGGACTTGCTTTTCTTGACAAAATGATGAGGTTTTGTTTCAAGATTCTCTGAAGTTTTAGGTTTGTTGTTTTTTCTTCCTTTCCAACATGAATTGTATGTTTTGCAAAAGGATGGTGACCTGGAAAATTAATCTCTGCTTATCCATGCAAACAGACACAATATCTCTGCAAATTTCCAGTCTGCCAGCTCCTTCTGAGATATTTCTGTGAGCCGACAGCTAGAAGAAAAAGGGCTTTGCACCTATTTCACTGGAATTGGTATGACTCTATATTGACAATGTGATGGAGTCCAATGACTGTCTGTTGGTAAGCAAGGGATTGCATTGGGAAAGCCAATTTAGCCCATGTGATCAAGCAGGTGGTCACAGCTCTACAGAAAAATGAATTTCAACGACCTCCAAACCAAGCACCAACTTCCTGTTTATATGTATATCCAGTTATTGCAAGATCAGCTGCTTTCCCAGTTTGGGGTTCTACCTGAGATCCTTGTCTCTGAATGGTTCCCACCTAAAGCAAACAGCTGTGGGAAAACTATTCAAGGTCCAGAACAGGCTCTCCAGGGCAGTGGTGGATTCACCATCCCTGCAGGGGCTTTAAGCCCTTTAAGATGTGTAGATGTGGCACTTGGGAACTTGTGGTGAATTTGGCAGTGCTGGGGGAAGGCTTGGACTCAATGATCTTAGAAGTCTTTTCCACTCTAAACAATTCTATGTTTCTATGAGCTAATAGAACACTGCACTAAATGTAGCATTTCAGAGCAAAAGTTCTATGTGAAATAAGGGTTTGTGAGGTTTTAATTCCACTCTTTTAGCAATTTTTTTTCATTTTCTTGATTAGCATTGTTATATTTGATAGAAATTATCTGCTGTACAATCTCATCATTCATTTATTTCCAAGTGCCCATTTAGACAGATATGGAAATATTGGCATGGGAAGATTAGGCATTTTTTCTAAGTTCTTTCAGGAAAATAACCCTGGGGGCAAACCAGCTTGGGTGTCTGAATAGACAGGGCAGCTTGGTTTTCAGTAAGCTCTTTTCTCTTTCTGTGATATTATCAAACATCACTTAGGTATCTTATTTATATTCTTATTTTAAAATTATTTATTTTCTACTTTGATCTTTGGAGGTGTCATAATGAATAGGGTGAAATCTAATATTGGATCATATCTGCAGGTACATCAGAGTAATTGTTAAGAAATCCAATGGTGTTAGACTTTGCAGGCTAATTTATCTTTGTTTTAATGATGTAAAATAAACAGTTGGAGAAGAAAACAAAAATACATTATTTTCTAATGTGGGACAGTGCAGGACTTTCACAGGTGCTTATGATTTTGACTGGTTTTACACAAGGGATACAATTAACATGTGATTAGTTTTTTCTTTTTTTTTTTTATTGTTTGGTGGTTTTTCAGGTAAAACTGTTTTCATTGTTTGATTTCAGATCCAGAGTGAAAGACAAAAAGATGCACATCTTTTCTTGCCAGGTTCAGCTCTGGAGATCATGTTGCTGAAGGAGAACCAAAGAGGGTCATAATTGGCCAACTGTCTCAAATCACTCCTTAACTACATTTCTTCATCTGGGTTTCATTTACAACTTCTTTTACCCCAAACATATTTACAGTTTTGGAGGCTGAATCCTGTTAAATTGCACCATTGGTAGCTCCTCCACATGCAGAGACCATACTTGATCTTAGCTGTGTGCTACAAGAGAGCAGAAACCACAAAGCCTAAATTGAAAAACATCCCTTTCCTCCCACTTTAAGTGCTGGACAATCCCACTCACTGGCAGAGGAAGAGAGGGATTATTATCCTTTGAAGGAAGCAGCCTAAGAAGCCATGGCCATACAGTCTGAGAGCAGACAGACACTTGTTGGCCGTATAGAATTTTTATCTACAATTTGCATTAGGCTTTGTCTGTTTAGGAGCAATAGTAAGGGAGACACTCCTGAATCCAGATCTTTACAATAACACCTCCCATCACTTTCATCCATCTCAGTATCTGTGGGTTCTTTCTTTTCTATAATCAAGTACAACTTGTAGAATAATAATTATTACCTCATGAGACAGATATGAAGCTTAATTAAATAAAGGCTGATTATCAGAAACTTGGAGCATGTGCAGAGCCTGTTTGCTATAGCTTTTCTATTGCTAAAGCTTTTCTGCAGATCAAGCCTGGGCTGTACAAGAAGTGATATGAATCATCTGTATCAAAAGAAATATGACTCATTCAAGGCAGAGCCATCCAAGACCACAAACAAGACATTATTTTGATAATGAGAGATTTATAGAGGAGACACAGAGAGAAGGATCTCCTGGTTCTTTTAACCCAGCCCCTCTTCTAGGCCCCTACACAATCTCCTTAAAAATGTAATAATCCTCACTTGAACATCTTGACTGAGAAGGACTAGCCAGCAATTCATACAAGATAGAAAGCAGATGAGCCTCCGTCATTTTTACACCTAAACTCAAACCAGACTTCATCAAGTTCCTCTGTTCTTTTACTGCTGGTTGCAAGCTGAGACTGGAAGTGGAAATGCCACAGCATCCCAAAGATGGGCAGCATTTGTGATGGGATGAGAAGCAGATGTTGAAGAAATCTCTGAAGAGATGATCTTCTCACAGAAATTTAAAAGTTTTTTGCACAATGCAAGCCCAAGACTTCAAGAAACAGGTGTATGCAGCCTCCACTCCAAAAGAGTTCTATTTAAAATATCTTTTGTGGCACATCCAACAACTCTAGAAATATCCTGGAGCATCTCAAAGGGATGAGGACCAACGTGTGAGTCATTAACCCAAGTCATCAGTGTACCTTGATTTTAACTGCCCAACGGAAGGTAAGTTAAACCCAGTCCAGTGAAGGCACCCTGCCCACATCAGGGGCTTGAAACAAGATGATTTTTAAGCTTCCTTCAAACTCAAAGCCCCATCCAGCCTGGCCTTGAATATCCTCAGGGATATGGAATGTGTCTCAAGCTAAGAACAGACTGAAATCCATCCCTCTCCTGTATCATTGTCTTTTTTTATGGTATCAAATTGGTTGTTGGGTCAAAATTCTTACAACATTTTAATTTCCATGGAACTTAATTGGCTTATTGGCACCCTGTTGTGAAGTTTACTATACTGAAGATTGTTCAGCTTCTGTGGTGAGATGACTTAAGTAACTATTGTGAGTCAAACATGATCAAATAGAGAAATCCTTTGTATTGTCTCATTTTAAAAAATGGAAGCCATAGGTGGGATTCATCTTACCTGAGTGTGTTTAAAGTCTTGATGACTGTAGTCATGCTAACACACCTAAAAGTATAGTGGTTACTTGCAATTAAAATTCTAAGTTTCCCAACTAAGAAAAATAGACTCTTTCAGCAAGTCTTTCATCTCAGTTATGTTAAATGCATATTTTAGGTCTATTGATCTCAGAATTACTTGTCTTCCCTACTGCATACTAAGGGAATCCATAACAACCTCCCTAAATTTAGACTTTGAAACTATAAACACCTAAATTCCATCTGAAAAAAGCACTGAGGCATAATTTAACACCTTAACTCTAACCAAAAACCTGGCTGCATGCATCTTCTGACAGGATATTTACAATAAGATATTTGTTCATGGAAAACTATTTTTTTAAAGAAAAAAAAAAGAAGACTGAATGAGTTATATTGAAAGTTTTATGGGTCTACAAGGAGCTAACACAACATAACATTTTGACTCAAGGGTTTTTTAAGAGTGATCAGACCAAATGGGTATTAAGTGAGGATACTGTAAACACATTCATAAAATATTATTTCTTTCTATGTGTGAATAATCTTTATGGTTGCCATATACCTAAGTATTAGTATTTTTGCCTTGAATTCTTGCAAAATCTCAGAGTGCTTTATAGGGATTAATTGATTGATTGATTGATTGACTGATTAATTAAATATAGCTCAAACTCATTCTCTTGGATAGAAAACCATTTGGTGGGTTCCCTAAAGTATGGAGTCCCTTATGGTTGGTGAAGAAGTGGGGGGAAAAAGGAAATATCTTTTTGCCTCTTGCTTTTCGCCCAGGACGACACTTTCATAGTGTGCCACAGGCTACAGTTTTTCATCCCAACCCTTTAACCAGTTACCTGTGAATAACTGAAACTGCTGGTGGAAGGGTTCCTGAAATGAAGAGCAGCTTCACACTCCACCACATACATTGTCTTAAAATAAATTGATACTCCACTCCCATTTATTAAAGCCAAAAGGGATTTGAAAACAAAGTTCATTTCCTAAACAACTGGAGATTTTTCAATAGATTTGAGGTATTTCTGTGTCTGAGGGACGTGTGAAGCTCATCTCACCGACACCTATTAAAGGTGTTAAACACTTGGACCAAGCCAGTCTTCCAGTTTCTGTGTATGGATTCAATACCAAAGTAGGAACCTCCAGACAGTGATTCACTCCATCCTAAAGCAGGTTGCTTGTTGATTAAACAGAACTAGGAGTCTAATCTATACACAAGCAGCATGAAGAGAGCTTAATCCCTTCAAAAACAATCAGCTACTGCTATAATGCAAGTCTTACCCAAATTAAATCAGGCTCTTTTAGTACCAAATCAACCAGACCACTTGTTTCAAGCCCAAATAAACATCTCCAGTAACAACCAAAACCAAATGTGACAATTACCAACATAAACGCTTATTTCGATGAAAAAATAAATCCCTGTATTCTAAGGCTCTTTGGCTTAAATCAAACAACCAGCTAACCTTTGAACCAGCACTGGGAAGTTTCCATTCCAATGAGAGATTTAGGAATCCATGCCAACAACCTACACTCCATCCCCAGTTGGCAGGAGGTTGGCAGGGATACAAAAAAACATGTTAACAATGCTGCTTTTTTTCTGTATATACAGTAAACCTTATGTGTATCAACACACTTGTTTAAACAGCTTTTTGAATCTGACTCACAATCTTCATGAATACATAAAAAGTTCCAGATGTTAAAATGTCCCAGGACGTGCATTTTAACCAACTTTGTTCTGCATTTGTAGCCTGACATGCAAAGAGGGCATATTGATTAGAATTGCTGGCATACTTACTGCTTCAGCTTTCCTGCTTCCTACTGAGTGGTATTTGCCATGGAATGACTTGTCTTTGTGCTATTTATTCCTAGCATGCTGCTCTTGGGATCCTGGATGCTTTGGAAATTCCCTTTTCAGCAGCAGCTGGAGAGTTGAAAAGGGAAGAAAGAAAAAAGAAGGGGGAAAAGCAGTCTGAGACTTCACAGGTGCAGTAAGGGTGAAGTTGAGGGGAGGAAGAGAAGAAGGTGAGGAGAAAATGTGTTTTCCCTTCTCTGCCTTTACAGGAACTGACCAGATAATGCTCATGTCTGTGGTGAGCTCAGCTCACCATTGGCATGTCCATGCCAGAGCCCTTGCACTGGTGCTAAGTCACTGTTTACTTTAACTCTTGCCCATTATTAAATTTAAGACATGGAATCCCCTGTAGCCATTTGCTTTCATTAGCAGTGAGTGTGTGTGCACAGCCAGAAAATCCAGGACCTGGGAGGAACACACTACAAATATTACAGCTTCAGCAAATGCCCAATAGAAGTGAGGTATCCTGGATGATTTGCATGACAATTATCATAAAGGCTTAGTGGAGCTTAAAATCAGATTTTGTGATTCTTTCTGACCTTGCTTGCATTGATGTCATACCAATGGTACATTTCTGATTTTGGTTTAGCTACTTCTGAACATGAATATATAAAGTTTAGGTGGATCTTTTTGAAGTGTCCTAATTATTCTTTTATTAAAAAGGATTAAGCACTTAGCTCAAGGTCTGTAAAGGGTCGATGGAGCCTGTGCTCCTCTGTACCTGGAGCTACATCTTAGAATCTTATCCAGTTCATTTATTGCAAACATGCAAAAGAGGCACCACAGAAAGCAGCAGGTACTCACTTGATGGAGTAACCCAAATGATGACATTTCAGCTCCCTGATGAGTCAGCTGGCAGCATCAGGACTGACAAAGAGCTCTCCAGGGACCATGTGCATGTTTTACTCTGTGGCTTTTCCGTTAACAGTGCATTCATGAAGACAGGAGCAGGAGTCTTCCATCCCAGCACACAAGCCAGCTGCAAAGCAATTTTGCCTCTTTCTCCCTTGGTCCCATAAAATTTGCATTCCTCCCTGCAGAACAGCCCGTGCCTCATGCTAGGAATGAAGGATAAGTCCCTATTTCCTTCATTTTCCTCCTTTGCCCCAAATCCCCTGGTGTAGAATAGATTTTGATGTGGAAGATGCCTTCTGGGCAAGGGAAATCATGTGTTCTTCAGGACCACAATGTTTTAGCTGAACTCACTCTGGCAGAGTTAGGAACAGCCTGTGCAAGCCTGGCTTGGACCCCTGACACCATGGAGCAGGCACAACAGCAGCTGACTCAGCAGGGACACACATCCCCAGGTACAAATCAGGGATAAATGAGTGGTGGGCAGGTGGGAGGAACTTCATAAACTTGGCCACAGCTGTGAGTGCAGGGTCAGGACAAAATCACATTTATCCTCTCAACTTCAACTTTTTGGGTTACTGATTAAAATTAAATATAAATGGGAGCTGGCACCCTCTCTCTTCTCCACTGGCAGTGTTTGCTACTTCCCATGGCAGGATGTTTAATATTTCAAGAGCCACAGGCACCTGTATGCTGAAAACAACACTGAAGTGCCTTTACCTCTAACTGAAACCCACTTCCCCCTATCTCTGAGTGACATTTTATGTATTTGCTTGCTTGGCTTCATCTAGCAGTGCCAAAACACAGGCAATAGGATTTAGGTGTTATCCAAGTGGTGGGAATGTGACCACCTGCTCCAAGATTTTGCCTAACAGTGGCAGCAAAAGGACAGATGATGGAGGACACTGTAGCAACATCAATAATGCTTAAAAACTTCAGGTGTACCCAAGCCTGAACAGGTTGAAGCCTTTGGCATCTTAATATTTAGATTAGCAATTTAAAGTAGTGAATCTCAAACACTGCACATATTTCTTCAGATTGGAGGTGTTCACCACAGGAAAAGTGAATTCACCTCACCCAGTTTTAACCATCAGAAAGTCAGACATTCATTTACATTGTTTCATCAGTTCCTGTTACAGCCAGTGGAGAGAGACACAAACCTCCAGAAATGGCTTAATCCATCCCACTATAAGTGAGATGAGCTGCTCTCTGGAGGATCCTGTCTGCTTCCATTGACTGCTGAGAGATGATCAGCAGCTTAGGCAACCAGCTTGGATTTGGAACTGGCCATCTAGACATGTGACATTCCATGAGACTCATCTCCCCCCCAGATATTCAGGATTCCTTTAAAAATCTCATCATGAGTGTTGTTGCAGTAACAAATATGCTTTTTTCATATTTATGCTTCCCAGAAGCAAGTTTTGATTGCATCTCTTCTTCTCCAGCAATGATTCACTGTCATTCTCCTCTTCCCCTGTTTAAACACACATATATGTGCATATATATGCATATACACACTATATAGCTTAATTAATTGTATTTCATGTGTAATGCAACATGCATGCATTTTATGGCATTTGATTACATATGAACAGGGAATTCTGACAAAGTCTCCAAGTTTCTGCACTGAATTCCAGGCATGGAATACTTTTTGTATTAACTATTCATGGAATCATGGAATGGTTTGAGTTGGAAGGGTCATTAAAGCTCATCCAGTTCCAAATCCCCTGCTATGGGCAGCGACACCTTCCACTTGTACAAGTTGCTCAGACCAGGGCAAGCTGCTGGAAATAAAAGCCTTAACGAATTATTATTAATTATATATGATTGAGAGGTGCTGTAGTTGGCTTCTTTTGGGATACCTAAGTCATGTAAAATTTTGAACCACTCTCATCTCTCCTTCCAAACTAAAGTCAGCTGAAGCTTTTAAAGTTCACACTTAAAATTACGTTCTTGTCTGTTCAGTCTTATAAATGTTCTAATCTATAGCTTGTGCTTCTGACCTATGGACAGTGGCTGTCAGGTGCACAGTTAAAATAATCAGCTTTTATCATCATTTGAAACCAGAAAGAAAAACAAACAAAACCAAAACAACAATAAAACCCAAAGACAGAAAAAAAAAAGGAGAAAGTACATACACACACTGTTTATAATATCAGATGGAGTTTTTGTTGTTTTTTTTTTTTGTTTTCAGGAAAATAAATTACCAGATAAATAGCTTACTTGGATACTAAACAGATTAGCCCTTCATGCCATTTAAAGGGAGAAAACTACTTTGTAACAGGAAAATTATTTTTATATCTCCTATCTCACCTGGTGCATTTCCCTTCCATTCTACTGATAATCCCAACATACTTTTTATTAAGAGCAATTCCAGACCCCATTATTGTTCCAAGTTCTGACATTCACATAGGAAATGAAAAACTGCCCTAACCTTCCTTCCTGCTCATAAAGTCCTGGAAGAGGTGGATAAGAGCACAGAATCTTTTGACTTAGGATGGAAGGGGTTTTTTTTTTTTCTGCATTTGCATAAATCCCCCAGGCAGGCAGGAAGAGACAATATTTCAAACCCAATCCCAAATATTTCATTTGGAGCGGTTATCTCATAATTACAGAGCTGCAGCCAATTAGCAAAAATAGAAACTTGTGGAATAATTCTGTGCTGTTAGAGATGGAGGAAGGGATGGAGCTTTTAGGCTTTAACATGTATTATATGCAGATCTACACTCCTGGACAAAACCTGGCAGTCCCACAGAGTGACCAATGATTCCTTTGCCTGGGGGGTACACACACCCTGGACACATTGATCCAAACACCTTTTCCTTGTGGAGAAGTTTTCTGCTGTGAGACAACCACTGCTGCCATGGTGATTTAATAAAACAATGAAATGTTTTGGGCAATCCGAGGCGCTGGCTTTATTTGCCCACCAAAAATGCACTGAGAATTTGGAGAGAATATAATTGTCTTTGGCAGGGAATTAGCATCCACATGCAGAACTTCCCTGGATAAATGCAGGGGGAAAAAACCCCTGTCTTTAACATCACCTGACCCTCAGAATCTGCAATAACAAGAACCCCCAGTGTCATTTGGGCCCAGAACACAGTGAGGTGAGGATGGAACTCTGGGTGTCTGCAACTCCTGCTGAGAAACTTCCTCTGAAAACCCCTCAGACTCCTCACTCCTGCACCAGCAGATTGGATTTGGTGATTCAAGGTTATTCCTGTCTCATGTCTTATTTTTGAAGGCTTCCAACCCACTAATTTGCTGCTCTGCCACATGCAACTTCTGTTTGTAGGACACAGACTGCTCAAGTGTTGTACAGGTGAGTGCTGCAGGCCACAGTGAGGAGGGGATGGGGGCAGAACTTTTCCATCTTCATGATATATTTATCATTTATGGATCAGATACGTCCTGAGGTTACTCTCCAAATAAACAATTGTTAGAAGTTGGACTTGGTAATCCTTGTGAGTCCCTTCCAACTCAGGATATTCTGATTCTAACCTCCGCAGCATTTTTTCCAAGTGAAAATTTGGGTATGTTTTTCCTCACCTTAAGATCAGACCCTGTCCCTGAGTATAACAGTCACAGGATTCCTTGTGATTTTTTTAATGGACTTTTGGCCAAACAAAAGTGTAAGGGATTATCTCATACAGTCTAAAATGTCCCCTCACCACTGTGTCTACAGTAGGTTATAGGCAGAGCTGCCACAAGCACAGGATGTTTCCTATTCTCTGTGCCATACAAACAGCTACACTGCAAACCTCTTGTCCAAACAACTTATAAGGTCTCTGGGGAAAACTTAGAGCCCCTTCCAGTGCCTAAAGGGGCTCCAAGAGAGCTGGAGAAGAACTGCAGACAAGGGATGGAGGGACAGGACAAGGGGGATGGCTTCCCATTGAGAGAGGGCAGGGTTAGATAAAATTCAGGGAGAAATTCTTTGCTGTGAGGGTGGAGAGGCCCTGGCACAGGGTGGCCAGAGAAGCTGTGGCTGCTCCATCCCTGGAAGTGTCC
The DNA here is from genome assembly GCF_023055355.1 of Agelaius tricolor. NCBI lineage: Eukaryota > Metazoa > Chordata > Aves > Passeriformes > Icteridae > Agelaius > Agelaius tricolor. The sequence goes on along the minus strand of NW_027269261.1, from coordinate 111,046,698 downwards.
AAGGCCAGGTTGGACAGGGCTTGGAGCAGCCTGGGATAGTGGAAGGTGTCCTTGATCATGGCAGGGGGGAGGAATGAGATGAGCTTTAAAGTCTCTTCCAAATCAAACCATCCTATGATGCCATGGCTAATGTCTTGAAATGACTTTCCTAAATCACATACAGGCAAGTACATGGATCCCAGCTTTTCACAGAGATTCTATGTGAAAGGATCAGCAAATTTGCCCTTCTGTGTCAGCTCAAGGCCAGCTGAAAGGAACAATCCAAACTCTCAACTGTTTCTATATGAGAACTGTTTCTGATGTAGAAGTGCCATGTCACCACAGCTGGCAGTCAATCACTTCATGTCTCAGTCCCCTTGAAATAAGCTGGATCTCTGGATGTAGTTGGATCAGAGGCAGGGAAAGCCTGCAGTTTCTTGGATACTGCACAGTGTAGGACTAAGTAGGTTTATTCCTGAAATGGGTAAAGAGGCTGAAGATCGTGACCAGTACAAATATGTCAAAGCAGGGAGGATAAAGTGCTCCTGCCCATCAGCTTTCCTCAACTGCAGGAAGTCCACCGTGGATGTTTCCCCAGTGCTGTCTACACTGATGGTGTTTCTGCCTAGTAATAAATTGGCCCTGTGTGGTTATCATCAGAATTTTACTTGGATCCTTCCAAAATTTGCTTTTTTTCCCCATATATGTACTACAAGAAAAGTTATTTACACAAGGCTAATAAAATCACATCCTTGAAGGAGGTCACATTGGTTCTAGCCTATCTCAAAAGGAATATTCTGTGTTGCATCAAAAGGCCAAAAATGTGAATCAACTACTTTACAGTGGACAGCACTGAAAAAATTAAGGGCAGGCCCTTTTTCTATTATAATTTTCCTTCTGATTGACATAAAAGTTGAATTAGACTTCATAAGTACTTCCCTGAGTACTTTAATAGCCAACCCTGTGTCTTTATAATGCCTGTATTTATATGGCTTATTTATTTAACTACATCCTTTCCCCTTCATTTATGTTACAAATAAACAGAAATTGTTGAGCTGATGCCTAAAAAAAAAGTAAATATTTTCTACAGTAGCAACTAAAAAATAGGATTCTTCTCTGGCCCTGCATTTATTAAGGATAAATTGGGTCCAGTAATTTTTATTACACTCATTATAAAACAGACCACACACTAGTTTCTTTTACAAATGTTTAATCAGGGTTTTAAAATTATTAGCATGGCTCCTAGGACCTGTAGCACTTTGGGATGTACAGAGGGTATCTACTGAAGGGTCCCACCCTTTCCACTCCTGATTTGTTCCAAAAGCATACATTTACTGGTGTGATTGCAAAGACGTGGATATGGAAGCATTGTGTGCTGCAGCCTGACACCAGAAGGTGTGATATTGTCTATTTTTGCATCAAAGTCACCCAAATGAAGAATAATCTGCCCCATATGGATACTGATATGACTCGATTGTGCCATTTGGGCCAGATGCCAAGGAAGTGGGGTCTGATAGCTCCAAGCTGTCTGCTGTGGAGGATGGACTCATAACTCCTTATGTTACAAATATTTGAGTTTCCCACTGTTTGAGTCTTTTGTTTTTTGTTTTTTTTTCTGAAGTCCAGGAAGGCTCACCAGAATGGACAAAACCTGGAATATTTTCCTTCTTTCTTGTAAAGCTTTTCTGATGTTGCTCCCACATCTTCAAGCAAAATGACAGTTGGCTAAACGCCACCCTGCTTAAAAAAAAAAAATAGAATGTGAAAGCAAATAAAAATGAAGTGGATAAAAGAAAAAAGAGAGTAGAACAATGAAAATTGGGAAAATTAAGATCTGGAATAACACAATTAACAAAGTGAGAAGATTCAGAAGTTACTAGAACAGCCTGTAGTTTTTTCACATTTAATTTTAAGTTAGTAGAAAGAAAGAGGAATCAAGACAGAAAGGCCAAGTAATCCTTACAGCTGACCTTACTGGTGCTTTTCCTCAAATCCAGGCCACACTTCAACTCTTCCCTGTGCACTGCATCATGTCATTCTGCTAGCTGGCAGAGCAATGAGTGAGTTGACGTTTAAATGCAAGCCAAAATGGTGTTGCTCTACACAAATGCTAGATGTTGTTGCTACCACGTGAAAACTGCTGCTCCATGGATCTCACAAGGTGAAAAGGGAGCCTGGTGTGCCTCTGGCTGGGGACACAGCCAGGCCAGGCTGAAGTCACACACAGACTGTTGTGTAGGTGCTTCAGGACCCTGCCAAAACAAGGTCTATAAATGCAATATATGGTTTCAAACCATGGATCGTGGCCAGCCCATGGAAAACTTGCTCACGTTTCAGCCTGCAGGTTAACCAGGGAGACTTGAGAGGAGGAGGGACCCCTGTCCCCATTTCTGGTGGGGCTGCCAGAAGCTCCTGCTGCACTTTACACCCCCAGAGACCACGGGGAAAGGAAAAAACACCTCACAAGTTTTCAGCTGGTGAGTGCATCAGGAAAGCCTCTCCCTCTCTCGCTGCCACCATTCACTCCCAGAGTTGCATTCTCTAAAAACCTTTCACGTGGCCTGAGAAAGGCCTGGCCAGTTCCTCTCTTTTCCCCATAATAAGAAAGAGCACAAGAAACTTTGCAGTTTATGGACACAATAATCTCATTAAAGCTTCACCATGGCTTCCAGAAGTTTTAATAAACCAGCTGGCTAATCACAATAATCTCCCTCCCCCCCTCCACTTTATGGAAAGATCCTGCGGTCAGGAAATATAAAACTCTCAACACATTGACCACAGCAAGGATTACAGCCTCATGCAGTGACACTTTTCCAACTGGAGATCTTGTGTGCTGCACAAACCTCAAACAACCTCATAAACAAGTTCGAAGCAGACCTAAATCCAGGCTTGCCAAGGAGAACATCAAGAGTGATTCTGTTAATGAGGTCTGGCTGGAGCTGAAACACCTCTCCTAAGTGTGTTATTTTTAATCAAGTCATTTCCAACAGGAACCTTTATGGGAGTGTGCACTGATTCATTCCTTAAAATTCACACTTGAAGGCCCCAGTCTTGGGCCACTGATGTCACCAAAGGCTGTGGCAGTGGTGGGTGGGTGTTGAAGCAGACACTGAGTGACTCAACACCCACAACTTGGACCTGAATCCACGTCCTCAGACTCTCATACCTCAAAGAAGGCTGGGAACATAATCCACAGGCTTTGCTCTGCAGCAGAGAAGAGCATTAATCACAAATCAGAGAATTATCAAAGGGATGGAGCGCTCTTATGAAGACAGGCTGGGAGAGCTGGGGTTGTTCAGCCTGGAGAAGACTTTGGGATGACCTCATTGCAGCCTTCCAGTGCTTGAACAGGGCTTATAAGAGAGGGAGAGAGACTCTTCACACAGACAGATAGTGACAGGACAAGGGGGAATGGGTTTAAAACCATTATCTCTCCTAAAAGATGAGAGATGGTGTCACTTCCAGTCCATAACCACTTCTATTCAAAGTGTACCTGAACTAAGAGTTCTTTTTTCCCAGAAAAAAAGGAGATTTAGGGTTAGTGTCCTGCTCCACTTGAAAGATTTCAGGCCCCTGTCTCCCTATAAAGCCCCTTAAACCACCAGGCTACTTTAGGAAAAAAGAATCTCACCCCCTCATGCTGCAATTAAGTGACTGTGAAACCAGGAGAGAGGAAACAGGGGAGAGTCTGATTTCCCTTTGGACAGGACTGTGTCCCCCTAGACCTGTTTTTGTATTACAAACAGGGGCAAGTGTTGAATGTGGAGACCACTTCCAAAGACTCTCTGCTGCTGGTAGACCTTGTGGACATTGTGGACATTGTGTGCTCCTCCTGTGGCAGCAGAGCAGTGCCAAGCTCCTGCAATTGTGTCAGAACAAAGTGTGACTCTAAAGATGCCGGGAAACTTGAGCTCATGTCTTACCTATTAGGCCTCAAAAGCTGAATTCTCCTAGGCCAAACAATTTAAATCCCCTTGCACAGAAAAGCACAGCACAACGAAGGAGAAAATTCTGCAGTAGTGACAAGACTGCTAGGGAAGTGCAATTTTTTGTCTGAAGACCTCAAAATTCTTCTCAGCATAAATTAAGCAACAAAAATCACCTTTTTGCTACTTATCTCTGCCTAATTTAGCAACTTATCAGATACAGCCTCTTAGTTCACTGAGGGCATCACTAAGCAGAAAAGGCAGTTCATAATATCCATAATATCTTCTTTGACTCCTCTGGGTGTCTGCAGAGTCCACTGAGAAACAGAGATGTAGAAATTATGCTCTTCAAGCCAATCTAGGTACTCAGGTCAAGGTGACACAAGGCACCCACTGGAAGTTCTTTCTATCCATGTAGAGGCCACCTTTGCAATATTTACAGGTGTCTCCTTGCAGTCAAGTACAATCAAGAGAGATTAATTTCAGTGTTTAGCTGAAGGACTTAGCCTTAGAATATGGCTCTCTATCCCCATTTATGAACATTAAAAATGAGAGTTAAAGCAGGTGTTCAGGTGGAGCTGAGAAAATACAGCATTTTTTCCTCATTCCCATGCCATGTCTCTCACTCAGCCACATTGTTTCTCTAAAGGTTTTCTACTCCTGGAAATTTACTATTTCTGGGTAATGGTTCCCAAGTAGTTGCTTAATTAAAGCCCCCATGTAGCCCATTTTATTCCAGAATTCTGGAATAGCTATTCTGGTAAATTCTGAAGTGTCAAGAAGCCCTAAGGCATGAGAAGAGAAGTGTGTGCCTGTCTCAATGAGAAGCTGTTAAAAGGAAGGTGAAAATAATAGGAAACTTTCATATATTGGTAAAAGCCAAAGAGTGTGTTGCTGGTAACATCACTTTAAATCATTCTGGCACACAAACAACTGGAGCTGCACAACTAGTTTGGAGGGGAAAAGAAGGATTGAATTAATGCACCTTTTTTTTGATTCACACATGGTCTTCAAGGTTGCAGTTTAGTCATTATCTGAATTAACACTCCAAATAATTTCTTGGAGGCATCTCAGTCTCAGGTCTATGAGCTGTTGATTGTATGTGTTTGATACATGAAAATCAAGCTGTGCTAATTAGTTTTGATTTTACATATAGTTTATGATGTGTTAGATCTTTGCCTTGATTGGATTAATGCAGGTCTTAGAAACACATGTTACACACAAAAAAAAAAAATGTATTTTCAAGTACTTCTGACACAAATATCCTCTAACAGTTGTTGGAAATTCCTTGTTTGTGCAAATTTTCCTTGCAGGTTAAACTGTACATTAAAAATATATATGGGGAAAGAAAGGGGAAAAAAATACATGCAGTATTTTATTTGAGCAAGAAGCCAATGTTTTGCAGACTAGCCCAGCACTGCTCACTACTGGGTTCATTAATTGCATCCACTAGTTTTGTGGCCCGTGTTGCTGGCACTGAGAGTCCTCTGCTCACACACCAGCCCCATCACACACACACACACACTGACCTTCATCTTCAATCATGCCCTCCTGCCTGCACTAACATGTACTCACTCAGACACTTTCACATTGGCTTACGTGCCCAACTCCTGGCACTCACATCCAGTTATGTCCAGAGTGTTACACCCACACTTAATTACAATCACACCCTCACACTCCCCATCCAGTTACACCACCAGGGCTGCCCATCTCCCCCCCACGGTCAATTATCATCAGATGTGATTAAACCTGCAACTCTGCACCTCTAATCCTCCACTGGTGTTCACATCCACTTATGCTCAACAGCCCTGCCTGGGATGCACGTCTGCTCGTCACATCCATGCACGCATGGAAACACTGGGTTTCTTCTTTCATTCTGACAGTGGAGGTTTTTTTTTTTTTGGTTTTGTTTTTTTTTTTTTTTTTTTAGTTTTCCTTTTAGTGGCACAAAGAACACCCACTTCCTACTGAGGAACAGAAAGACTTGCTGTTCTGTAGACTGTTGCACTCACCTTGAATCCTTATTTTATACTCCTGAAGAATGTATGAGGTGGTGGTTTTTATTTTAGTTTCTGGCAGGACTTTAAATCAAGGCACCATTATGCAAAATGCTGTGTACTTGAAACAAAAGGCAGTACCAGCACTGTAAATTTAAGCTGCAGCTTTCATCTGAGGAGAGTTATGGAGTTTCTTATAGAGGAATATAGTCACCTCCTCAATCCCCTGTTGCATCCAGGGAATGTTACGAAAGCAAATTCCTGATGTTCCCTGACACAGGGACTGGAACCCAAGCAGCCTGCAGGCACCTGAGGTGGTCCATAAAAATAATCCCCTCTGCATGGTTGCATGGCCTTCCTGAGCAGCTGGTGATGAGCAGGTGAAATCCTTCTTCTCCTAAATTCAGCAAAAGGGTTTTTCAGTGATCACAGACCCCGAGGTGTCCCGGGCCAGGTTGGATGGGGATCCCAGTAACATGATCTGGTGGAATATTCCCTGCCCATGGCAGGGGAGTTGGAGCAACATAACCTTCAAGGATGCTTCCAACCCAAACCATTCCATGATTCCTGCCTCTATGACCTCTCTCTTAAGCCTATCACGTCTTCATGAAGACAAGACCCATCTCAGAGGTGTGTGAAGCCCACACAAATGTTAACAAGAAATCTGGGAGGAAATGGGACTGGTTTCACCAGGTGCATTCAATTCCAGGAACACTAACCACAGCCATTGATAAAGATCAGTAAGAAAAGAGGACAGAAGAAAATGTTTTGTTCAGACACTTTAGAGGCATAAAGAGAGGAGGCTTATGGGTACCAACCCATGTGCACTCACATGCACAGACATCACATTATTTTTTCAGTATTTAAAACCCACAGTCAGTCTGAACCAGACTTAAGAGGAAGCTCTGAGAATCTGAGGTTATTTCTAAAGCAGGTTTTGATTTAGGAAGATAAGGAAAATCTCTGACTAAGAAGCCAAATTTCCAAATGTATGTTTCTGACAGAGACTTGGACTGGAGTTTTTATTAATCAGGACAAGATACCAACAAAATTCACTCCTAGAAGTAGTGGCAGGTGGTGGGAGAAAGGAAAAAGAAGAACAAGAAAAGAAAAATAACATAACCAAAACCATCCAAACGTAAAAAACCCTGCAGAACGAGACAGAGTCTGTGGATAAGTGCCTGCCACCACAATAGGATACACATGGACTGCTCAAAAATGCCTTTGCAGGAAGCCAGGCCACAAATAAAACAAGACATGTGGTGTGGGGTTGAATTGGCCACTTTTTATTAAATAAACAATTGATCCACATCAAGTAACTCTAAATAATTTAGGAGGTCTTTGTTGATCCTGACCAGAACTAACATTTGCAGATAACCTGCACTTGGCATTATGATTATCATCCCCTGCACATCTACCACCCATCAGAAATCCCAATTCTGTGTGTCCCAGAGGTGCAGGAGAGCAGAGGAGAGAGAAGGGAGGGAGACACACAAAAACAAGGAGCAATCTCTTTTCATCATCAAAACCTCTTCAGGACTGTCCAAGCCTGAAGAGATGCAAACCACAGAGGGGAGACACACCTGTGTCAGGGTCACAGGGATGGCACCCCTGTGCTACACCCACCACTGTGTGCTCTGCCCAGCATTCCATGCAGGGACTAAAATACCACGGCTGCTCCTGACATCATTCTTGGCAAAGCCAACAGAAGGAGGTCAGAAAAATATGAAGGGTGAAATGCATCCTGCCATGTCCTCGTGGAAAGGTTAAAAGCCAGATTTTTGCCACAACCTAATAACTTTAAAGATAGAACAGAAATTGTAATACAACGTGGAACAGTTAGAAATTATTTCACCACAGCATTGTCATAATCCACAAAGATCACAATAAAAGGACAGAAAGAGTATTTTGACCAAACGACCAAACACCTTGCAAAGTTCTTGAGCTTTAGGAGGGTGAGATTCAGGTTTGGCTGCTGTGAATACTCCAGGTTCACTCCTGAGGTTATTGTGGCTTCAGATAAGCTGTCTTGCTGCAATGTTCTTGTATGACTTTTATAAGTCACAGGTATTTTAATCAACATTTTTCCAAGCTGCTGTTGGCTGCTTGCTTCTCATTCTTTGTCAGGACCCCATCTTTTGACCACCATTATTTTAAAGCCATGCTAAGTGCCACCACTCCATAGTCACCACTCTCACACATCCTACAGAAATGGAAGCATTTTGGAAAATACAGTCCTGTTGTAACTGAGATAACACCTATGATCTTCTGCCATACTTAAGGCAAGGTTAAGGTCAAGTGGAAAAGATCTGGGTTCCAAAGAATGAAAAGCTTTATGGTGACAGTAAGGATTACAATTCAATCATTTGCTGGGAACATGAAAAAAAAATTAATTGTCACTCTCTAGGAGGTACATTCTGCTTTTGGCTGATGATCCATCACTGCCTATTTTGATTTTTCATCAAAATATGAAAAATGCTTTCAGAGTAGTATTTTTCTGGAGGCTTGATCCTCAAAGACTAGACCCAGCCCTGAGGGTCCATCAGGATCTCAGCAGAGTTTCTGTGACACCACTAGCATCCCAATGCTCAGTTAACTTTCACTTGAGAGGGTTTTTGCGGATTTACACCCAAAATTATCCATGTCTGATGTTTGTAGTGGGCTCATTTCCTATGGAGTAAAGGAAGGGAGAAAAATCATGCAGCACAACATATGCCATTATTAAAACAAAAACTATTATCAGGATAGTGCAGAGAGACCAACTTTGCAATAAAAAAGATCCCAATCCATATTTTGGGTTCCCACCTCTCAAACAGCTTGTGGGAAAATAGTAACAGCGACAACAATAAACACAGGAGCAACAAAAATGTGGAATCCCAATGCCTGTGCCCACAGTGAGAATAAAAAATGCAAAGCCTGGGCCACCTCGCCTTTAATTTCCTAACTGCTGTTTTGTAAGGCTGTGTCATGCTTCTCAGTTCAAACACGCTTTGGCTCTTTATTATTCATGGGCCTTTTTCTCAGTCAGTGGTGTTGAATAATAAAACAGCCCAGGATCAAATGGGCCAATTCTCCACGCCTGACACCAACTGCTACTGTTCGCTGGGCTCTGCCAAGCGTTGCCTCTGATAATGAGTGGGATTTGGTTAAACAGTAAATTAATGAATAATGAAATATCCAGGTTGATCAGTTAGAGAGCACGCTTGCTTTGCCCCCGGCCAAGTGCTCGGGGCAGAAATTACTCTCAAACGGCACTTGCCTGTGTGCTGGGCTGGATAACTATTTTACAGCCTATTGCTTGACAGGATGTTGGGAAGGGGGCGAGGGGAAGGGGGGAAGTCAGGGAAGCAGAGCGGGCAGAGCAATCTCCTTATCACCCCGCATGGAGAGGAGAAGGGGCCGCTTGGGGGTTGTGCAGACCCCCCTAGAAAGGGGAAAGGGTTGCAGGATTGAAGGAGGTGGTGATGAGGGGATAAGGATCCCTCTTAGGTCTTCCTCCCACTTCTCCTGGCTTTTTTACTATTATATCTGAAGTGGCATCATCATCATCATCATCATCATCATTATTTTTTTATTATTATTATTATTTCCTAGTCAGAATTACCGATATCACTGGGGTTAGCCCAAATTTCTCCCCTTCCCCATCGCTGTTAATTCTCGCTTTCCAACAGCCCTATCCGAGAATGTTTCAGAGCAGGGCCATCCCTCCCGGCAGGGCTTGGAGCCCAGGCTGCAGAAAGAGACTCCCGCAGCCTGTGTCAGGTGTTTTGGGCAAATAAAAGAGCCCGTGAGAGGCTCTGTGTGCACGGGATGGGGCACAGAAACAGAGAGATGGAAAAAGCAAGTGCGGAAAGGAGGAAACAACCCTGAACCCTTCATTTTAATAACCCCGTACCCTTCATTTTCTGCATCGGAAGAAATAAGTAGCTGTGAAATATTTCTCGCAGGTCAGTAACACAAGCACACGTACGCACACAAACACACAGGCACGATTTTTACTGCTGGAGAAGGGGAAAAAGCCCTCCTTGACTCGCACACGTGGGACTGTACCCCAGCCTAGGGTGTTTATTTGGGGTGCTGGTATTGCTCCACATCAGCGAGAAAACCACTGGAATTATCACCTTTTATCCAGACGGGAAACTCTCTGTAAACAACTTGTCTTTCTTTCCTTTTTTTTTTTTTTTTTTTTTTGGTTATTCTTTCCAAACTTTCCAAACAAGCCCAAACTTTTAAGACAGCGCAAGGAAGGCGAGGAAAAACCATATATACACACTAAAATAAAAGAAGGGAGTAAAAAACCCATCTCTTTCCAGGTCGGGGCTCAGCTACTTTCGCTCATGTAATTCCTAAGTTAAAGTTTAGAGAAACCTGTGAAGCGTAAGGGGAAGGAGATCCCGGCTCTGCCTCGGCCATCGCCCCCGTCCTTCCCCGGCAGCTGCCGGGTGCGAGGAAAAGCCTCCAGGCTCCGGCTGCGATGGCAAAATCCCGGGAAATCGGGATTGGAGGGGTTTAACCACAGCCTCCTTCAGTGTCTCAGTCTCCATTCATCGGCGTGGTGTGAGTGCAGGGATGAACAGGCGGCTCCGGGGCAGGTTAGAGCCCGTGTTTACTTCATTTCTCACATTCACCCTCTCATCTTAATATCAAAATCCAGAACTTTTCGTTTTCGAGTATTTCCCTGCGTTCCTTCCTGCTCTCCAATTTAAAAAGCATTTTTTGCTTCGGACTATTTCCGTGAAAACCGTTTACCCAAAAAAATGTTTTCATGCCCCGTTTGCAGTTCTTCCACCACCACCCCCCGCCCTCTTCCCATCATTGTCAGTTATTATACTGTGATTTTCTATTCAGAGCTGGAATCAGGTTCCTTTTTTCCCAGCAAAAAACAGGTTCCACTCTGCACTGGAATAAAGCAGAGTTTAGGGGTGTCCGGGGCAAATCTCACCCCTATCGTTGGTCACAGATTTTTTGAGAAAACAGCAGCTTTCGGTTAAGTTGCTGGGAGTTTCACAGGAGAAAAAAAACCTGCCAAGTGATGCTTTGTGCACGAAGATAAACTATTGTCAGTGATGATTTCATGAGGCAAAAAATCTTCCCTGGTACTTTGACGGATTTCTACATGGAAAATAAATGCCCACACGCATTTCACTCACATTCGTGTTTTAAACCAGTAAAACTATCGACGTAATTGCAATTTTAGAGAATGCTGTTAGTAAATCTCGACGTGCACTGATTTATCACCTGGAAGGAGCCAGAGGTTTTTGTTTTAAAGGAAGTGTTCCTCTGGACCTGAGGAAAGCATCCTCCTCTCAAGCTGTCAGGAGATGGATGAGGTTTCGCTGTGTACTTAACAGGACTCATAATGACCCCCACAGCACTTCCCCACGCTGGGGAACCGTGGAGGTCCAGTGCTTGCCTTTGTATTAAAAAACACTTTGCAAATGTTAGATTTGGGTGGTTTGGGGATTATTTTGGTTGGGGAATTTTTTCATACGTTTGCCCCATTCGGGGCCAGAGGGAGTACAAAGATTCTGAAAATTCGGTTGAGAAATACATGCGCAAACACACACACACACTTTAAAAAAAAATAATAATAATGTTGTTTGGAGGAGGCTCCAAGTAATTGCGGTCATTTCGTAGTTGCGTGAGGTTCTGGGTTTTTTTTTTTCTTCTTCATATAAAGCAGAGAGTCTAGAGACACTCTTAACTCGTCAACCCGCAGAGGTTTATCCCTCCCTGCCCCGGGAAGCGTTCGTAGGCAGAGCGGGGATTTTGCTGGAAGGGTAATCGGGGCAGCCCTTCCTCCGCTGGGACACGGGGATGTGCGGAGAGCAGCAGAGCCCAGCCCCAAGGCAGAGCTCCGGGAGGGACCGGCCCCTGGCCCTGGCCGGACTCTCCCGCAAGGGTTAAATTCCGAAGGCAAAGACGAGGCGCATTTTTGTTTTTCCCTTAACTCCTAAAAGCCAGTAGCGGAACCGAGTCTGGAGCTACGCGAAGCTGTGGCACAAAATACAGCACAAAGTCCTGGTGCAGCTGTGCACAGACGCAGATACACATCCAGCTACGGGGGGAAAATATGTGTGGGTGCCTGTTTACGGGGCAGACAGAGAAAACGAAGGAATTCGGTGGATATATTGGTCCTGGGGATTATTTAAGATATTTGACTAGTTCCATCATAGGGACACCAGATGTTATTTATGAGGTCTCGTATAAATGTGGGCCATACCATGCAGGTAGGGAGGGAAAAAGTCAGCATAAAAAAGCCAAAGGAAGGAAAGAAAGGAGTTCACCCCAAAGGGATGGAAGACAAAACTGATGTTTATAACGATATAAATCACGCTGAAGTTTTGTAATGGAAACTAGAACTACCTGGAGTTTAAAGGAAGAGAACGGGGCAAGGCAGGAGAGACGGAGGAAGGGAAGATCCCTGCTGGCCATGGCTGGGAAAGCAGATGGGAACCCAGAGAGCCCTAGGGAGGGGAGGTGGGCTACGGCTGGGCTTGCTGGGGTCACTGCGGCTACTCCTGGGTCTGTCTTTAGCTGGGGAAGATGCCAGGAGGAAGACTAAGACATAGGTAGATAGATGGGAAGAGAGAATGAGGGAGAGAGAGAAAGAGAGAACGAGAGAAAGAGAGAGAGAGAGAGAGAGAGAAAGAGAGAGAGAAAGAGAGAAAGAGAGAAAGAGAGAAAGAAAGAGAGAGAGAGAAAGAAAGAAAGAAAGAAAGAAAGAAAGAAAGAAAGAAAGAAAGAAAGAAAGAAAGAAAGAAAGAAAGAAAGAAAGAAAGAAAGAAAGAAAGAAAGAAAGAAAGAAATCTGATCTTGTCTTGTTGAAGATTTCTGGGAAAATGTAGTGAAGAGGAGATCAGCAGGAGTATTCCCGCTTTCCTGACCCCACTTTTCCAGAGCCCAGTGTCCCAGTGTCCGAGCTGGCTGCGCGGCCCGGGAGGAGGCAGGACACAGCGCTGCCTCCCGATCAGCGAGCTGCACTTTGTTATAAACAGACACATAGCTGTGCTTTGAATTTGCAACCTCGATACAGTGGCCGGGAGCCTGGGAAACTCGGGGTGAGCCCTTCCTCGTTTCGTCGGGTCCCGATTTAAAGGGAGCCCTCGGTTTGCACAAGCGGGGGCTTCTGCTGAGCCACAGGAGAGCTTTTCCCGGTGCATTTGTTTTTGTTTTGGTTTGGGGTTTTGGTTTAGATTTTTTTTGTTGTTGTTTTTTTTTCTGTTTTCTTTTTTTTTTTTTAATAAACAAACCCCTTTTTACATAACTGTTGCACAGTTCCTGAACAACAGAGAAACTTCCTGATCTCCCCCCCCTCCACTCTCCCTCCAAACAACCTCCCCCCAGACCCAGCTGGGAACGGCGAGGGCTGTTTTTGGAAGGTTTCATGCAAAACATGTGCTCTACTAAAAATAATACCATCGGTGCGATAAAAACAAAAGCAAACAAAACAAACTAAAAAAGCGTGGCATGCAGCCTGGCTTTGGGGCATTCCCAGCCCACTGTCATCCTCACCCCCCACCTGCCCGCAGCTGGCTCGGAGGGACTGAGGAGGGGAGGTTTGGGGCGCTCCCCTCTCTGCCAAGTCCAGGTGAAAATTGGGAAAGGGAAAGCAGGGGGATTCCCTTTGCTCTTTGTCCCCCACCTCGTTTCCCCCCGTGCTCGGACCCCGGGCGCTGCTGTCCCCGTCCCCCCACCCACCCTCCTCCATCCCGGGCCCCACAAACTTGCTCCGGGCGTTTTTGCCATCACACCACGGAGAGAAAGTAGGTCACGGCTGGGTCCAAGCCTGGCTGAAGCCGAGGCAGCCGAGCCTTGAAAGCTTTCCCACAGAACACACTTTGGGGTCGTCGTTTGCAATGTTGTTTGGTTTTGGTTTTGGTTTTTTTTTTATTGTGATGAAGATGATGATTTATTTTGGACACCGTGGGCGATCAGCTGAGCCGGCTCCTGTAGTCCAAGCTGGAAGGAGAGGGAGAAGGGAGGTAGTTTGGGAGATGGAGGTGGGGATGGATTTCATTCTCGCTATTCCCCCATCCCCTCCGAGAGAAATATTAAGTTGCAAAAACCGATCCACCGCCTGTCAGGGCTCCTGCACATTTCCGTCTGCCCTCTCCAACCACCGACCGCTCTCTCTAAAAACCAGCAGATAAACCCCAACCCAGACGAGCCTTCAGCCCGGGTATTTGACTGAAATAGTTCACCGCAGTAAAAGAGAGGCTTTAAACCGGTTTTCCACCCTCAGGGCTCCGTTCGAGCGCACGTGTGTGTTTGTTTTCAGGGTGACTGTGCAGAGGGTTAAATTGACAGTCCTTTCCAGGAAAAAAAAAAAAAAGAAAAAAAAGGTGTTTTTTTTCTTTTTGACCAGTCAAAAAAACAATTAATTTAAAAAAAAAAAATGAGGCCCTAATCTGCTCCCCCTCCTCCTTTTCCCAGCCGCAGGGAAAACCCAGAGTCACTCCGGAGTGGCTCCGGGTTCGCCCTGGGGATCCGGATCTCCCCTCAGCTCTGCGGCGATTACAAACCTAAATAAATCCGATTTGGGAGCGGTGGGGAAGGGAAGGGGGGAAGGGGGAGGAAGAAGTTTTCGTTTGAATATTTCCTTTTGCTAATTGCTGGTGCTGCAAATGTGGACCCAAAGGTAGAAAATAAACCCACATTGTGAATACAAACATCACTCCCGATCCCTCAATAGATAAATATGCACCTATTTACAGACATCCAGGTACGCATAAGCGAAATGTACAGTTACAATGACATAGCGGTGGGAGGGAAAAAAAAGTTTGCTGAGCTGCAGGCTTACATAAAATTTTCCTTTAACGGCTTATACTTTAGAAAGAAAAAGATTTACTCCGAATTCAGCTGGTTAAAGCAAAATGAAACAAAAGCTCACGTTAACATGACATGAGGTTTATTATAGGTCGGCTTAGAATGAAGAGGTAAGAGTGGGGAAAAAATATGGACACTTTTGAGTCAGACAGAAATAAAATACCAACATTTCTGAGAAGCAATATTTATTGTCTTTTTTTTTTTCTTTTCTTTTTTTTTATGTAGAGACATGTCCTGAATTTCCCCAAAGCCTAGATTGGGAAAATAAAGACTTCTTGGCATTATAAGTAAATCCGTCTGCAGAATCAAAGCAGCACCAACATTCAAAAAAACTGAAGAGGAAAATACAACAAAACACAACAATCTCTTTTTTTTTTATTCTTATTCTTATTATTTATGTAAATCAGGTCATCACTGGACAAGAAACCAATTTCTACCCATTACCATAACAGCTTGTCTATAAAGAACAGAAAAGATTCAGATAGGATACTATCTAGTCAAGCGGGATTTTTTTTTTGTTGGTTTTATTTTTTCTTTCTTTTTTGTTTGTTTTTTTTTTTATACTTTTCATTTTTAAATTCCCCCACCCATTCACAGAGGTATAGAGTCACAGATAAATAACCCAAAAACTACTTGCTCGCCATATTTACACATTCCCGTTAAATTAAGCATAAATAAATATATACAAACTCAATACTGAATGCCTCTCCGCATTTCTTCTCAGGAAGAGTCGATAAACTGATATTTCTCACTGCATGGTCAGATTTTTCAAGAAGAGGAGGTGAAAGGGATCGTTTGGGGCATAAAAGGAGAATTTTTTTATTCTTTTTATCTTTCATCTTTCCAGTTTCTCATTCGTTTTTTCATAGCTTTGCGTTTGTTTGGGTTTGGTTTTTTTTTTGCCTTTATTTCTTGCTGGCACACAGTGTTTCGTCTCTCTCGAAATGTTCAGGCGTTTGCCAGTGTGTTTGGGGATGTTTTCTTTTACTTTTTTTTCCCTTTGTATAAGAAAATATACTATTTGTAAAAAGCCTACGGTCTCTCTCACACAGGGAAGCCGGGGGGAGGGGGAGGTTGTCTGGGTCGATCTGGTAAATGCTTACGGCAGCTGAAACAAGCACCAAATTCTCCGAGAAATGTATTAAAACAGAGCCGGACAGGTCTGTGTGATAAACCGGTCAGAAAGAGAGGAGCAGGAGAAGGGAATAAGCCCTTAGGGCACAGCTAAAGGTCTTAAAACCATCCTTCCCCCGCTCCCTCCCAGCCCCAAATGCAAATTCGGGGATTTGGGGAGAGATTGGTCTGGGGTGCAAAGGGACTTTAAACAGCTTCTCACAGAGAATTTCTATTAGGTGGGACAAGACACAACCCGATTTTTAAAGAAACCATCGGGTTGTAAAAGGATTCCCATGAAACTGGCTTCTTGTTTCTATCACATCTTGTGTGAATAACAACCAGGAAAAAAAAAAAAAAAGTCAGGGAGCGTACGAAAGTAAAGACCTTTCCAAAGGCAAATAAAGAATTGGTATTAAAAAAAAAAAAAAAGAAGTGAGACTAAGAATGAAATAAAATTTACAGCAACCCACCTGTTTGGTTTGAAAACAAACTTTTCATGGTCTCTCCTCAAACTTTTCCCTTGAGTTACAAAGCAAAGCTGCCTTGTTAATCCTCCTGTTTATTGATTCATGATCCCGAGGAAACCAAATCTTTTAATAACTCAATTATCAGATAAACGTCTGAGGTGCCCCGCCAACAGAAGTAGTCAGGCTGGGAAAGTGGAGGGGAGCAGGAAAATACCTTCCAGAGGGAGGCTGGGTTTAATTTGGGGGGGACCTCTGTACTCAGCACTGATAGGAGCCACCAAGCAATGCACAATTCCCTCTGGGACCAGCACTGGGCTGGGGGCAAGGACAGAGGGATGTGCTCCTCTCCTGTTCCCTGCCTGATTGCATTAAGTCATAAACCTCATGAATTTTGTCTCCACACTTTGGGGAGCAAGTGAGGGGAGGGCATCCCACTGCAGTCAGTGGGAATTTGGATTTATCTTGCCTGAGCACTGCAATTTGTCTCCTCCAGGTAGAAAGCACAAGGGACAGACTGAAACTCTTCCCTCAACCTGCTCAAGGTTTAGGTCATGGTCCAGGTGACCAAGCCTGTGTCTAGGGAAGACTTCTGCAGCAGCAGGATCAGGCCCTCGCACATGCAAATCTTTCCTCAGGAAATTCCAAGAGCTCCCTCTCCCCATTAACCCACAGTGGTGGTGGGACACTGTCCTCTGCAGTTAAAAGGAGAATCCCCTACATTTCCCCAAGCACAAGGAAAGGCCATTCCCAACATGGCCCCAAAGACTTCAGCTGGAAGCTCTGGGGCAGCAGGGGGCAGGTTCCCATGGCCCTGCACATGCAGGGAAGACTGAGAGCTAATTTGGGGTCTCCCCACACCCAGAAGCCCCACTGGGCTGGGTGATGCTGAAGGGCTGAACCCACAAATCCTGTTTGCAGGGGGAAGGCAAAGGAACATCCAACACTTAGTGCTCTGCTCCTAGAAACAGGAGATTCCCATCAGGCAGAGAAGGGAGCTGTGCTTCCAGGTGGGGCCATTTGTTCCTCCCCAAATTCCCTCTTTCCCTTTCCCTTGCATCATTGCTGGGCCATGCCCTCCATTGGAGCCTGGATTGTCCTTCTCCAGAAGTCTGATGAACTTTGGGGTGGTTGGCAAGGGGTAAGATTTGGAGGACTGGGGATGTTGTTTTTCAGTCTGAGAGTCCCCAGCCTGCTGGTGGAGGACCCATGGTTTGACCACCACACCTCCTCTGGTGTCATCCACAGGGATGTGACAATCCCTGTCACAACCAAACCCACTGGCAGGGACATGCCAGGGTCTAAGACTGCCTCCAACTCATCCCAACAATCCATGGAGAAGGCTGCCTGCCTCAGTTCCCCTATTTTCTCACAGGAGAACCCCCAGTGCCCCAGAAGAACTAAAGCTAGATGAGCAGCTCAGGAGGGGCTGGATGATCCCTGGATTTCTATTGCCAAATCACAAGCAGAGAACAAGAGCTGAGACCTGGCTGCATGAAGATTTGAAAAGCAGAGCAAGCTGTAACCATGTCTCAGAGAGCCAAGGGCACTGAAGGGGACAAGAGGATCGTTTGCTCTTTTGTTTTGAGAACATTTCATCAAGGGATGCTGAGAGCATGGCAGAATTATTTCTCCCTCACTATCCACTTTGGAAGGTATCTCAAAATGAAAGGAAGGGTAAGGTTTCTCTCTCTCTCTTGTTTTGAGTTCAGGTGTGCCTGCATGGGATGGTGGGACTGTGTCCTGCAGCTTTCACAGGGATCCTAGGGGAAGGCCTGACCCCACTGGAATTTTGCCAGAGACTCCAGGAGATTTACCCACACCCAGTTCTGACATAAGTAAAAAGATGTGTTAGTGCACGAGCCCTACCCCACTGAGAAACACATGCAATTACCCGACATGGCAGAATGCAAACAGAGATTCATATCCTTACACTTCAGCGTTATTTTTACCAGAGAAGACAGAGAAATGTATGTTGAAAAAAGAAAACAAAGAGAGAGGAAAGAAATAAAACTTCCCCTTCACCCCCACCACCCCAAATCATATGCATAAGACATCCTGTCAGACACCAAACCACCAAGAAAAACATTGGAGTTAAGAAGCTTTTGCCCCCCTCACCACACCGACTTATTCCAAAGCAAGAGTCACAAGATATTTTTTTTTAAATAAAAAAAAGCTTTCTAAGAGAAACAGATTTCCTCAGACTGAGCTCAGAAATCAGGATATTCCCTGGCAAACCCTCCCCACTCCCATCACGAGGAGCCAGCTCACATGGCAACTCTTTCCTCCCTGGGTACAAAACCCTAGTGCCAAGCAAGTGCCGTAACATTCAACACAGCTCTTATTCTCTTTGCAACAGTACACCTCGATTTCAACTTATATTTTTATCTTGTTCAAATTATTCCCTTTGAGCTTCTTTAAAGAAGTGCACCTACAGAATTCAGTAACAACTGGCTTTGATTTGAAAAAAGCAAAAAAAGCAAAAAATAAAAAGTATCAGAATATCAGAATTGTGGATTTTTTTTCTCTGTACCTGATATATTGTGTAGGGATCTCTAGTCCTCTTTGAAGAAGCTCATAAGCCAAGCGGGCAAAGCTTTAGGAAACAGAAGAAAATAAAATAGTGCATACTCCTGAGAAAGAATTACATACTCATATCACTCATTTTTTGTTGTTGTTAACAGTTCTTTAAAAATGGGGGAAGAGCTCTCTCACACACACTAGTCAAGGAAATTAAGGACTGAAACATTGGCATAGTTTGGAATATAAAACTCCCTAGAGAAAAAGAGGAGATCTCAGAAAACTAAGAAATCAGATAGCGCTGACATTGTACTAGACCTTACTTCCAAAAATTTTGCAACCCATTATAGACAAGGCATTTTACCATCAAAGACAGAATTACTAAATTACAAAGGTATGTTTGCATGCATTGATATGCGTGGCTACGCACACATATTTTATATATATATATATATATGTATATATCCACATATATACATATATATCCACAAACATACACGGGATCCCCGCGCCCCTCTGGGGAGCCGGGTGTGCACATCCACAGATGCACACACAGAGGCACACACGCACCCACACACACCTGTAAACGCTGCCAATCTAAACAGAGAGTCTGTCTAGACCAGGAAAAAGACACACAAAACAGTTCTTAAAAAACAGAGCTGGCAGATTCAACCGAGCCACGGTGACCCCGAACGTCCCCTTCTGGTGGCACCTAAAGTTAAGTTCACGCTGCTGTGAAGGCAGCTGGTGTTGATGGCTTGGTGAGGGGTCTGGGAGCTCCCCTCCTTTCCTAGTCTAGACAGAACCAGGGTGGTGAGATGAGGTGGGAAGAGCTGAGGGGAATGAGGCCATGGGGTTGCTCAGAAAGGAACACTCTGGAAGATTGTTTTAGTCTAGGTGGAGACAGGACATTGTTCAAAACAAAAAAAGAATAAAATAAAAAAGAAAAATGATAGCAAGACAGACCATGCAGCTCAAGAAATCAAAGCACTGACACCAAAAATGTTTCTCCGATTTCTTCCAATAAGTTATTCATTTCTTTCTTTTATTATTATTATTAATTATTATTATATTCCCCTCCCCCCCAATCATTATTTAAAAAATGTGAAAGAACAGAAGTGGGGAAAAAAATCCTGGTGGTTGTCTTCACATGTTCCTGGCAAGAGACTCTGAACCACTGGTCTTGCGCCATTGTGCTCCTCTGATCTTAGATTATTGTCTTTCTTTTATTATTATTATTTTTATTTTATTATTATTATTATTTTGTCCTACCTAATAGAATTCTTCCAAAGCCCAATCCAGTATTTTTAAAGCTAAAATTAAGACGGTTTTGTTTTAAAAGATTATCTCTCTCTCTTCTCCTTTTATTTATTTAACTTTTTTTTTTTTTCTCTTTTCCTTTCTTTCATTCTAATTTTTTTTCCTCTCTCTCTCTCTCTCTCTTTCTCTCTCTCTCTCTCTCTCTCATTTTCTGTGTTTCTCTTCCTTGTCTCCAGTTTTACTACCTGGTCCTTCGCCAGATGTGTGCCTGTTAGCAGTGTTGTTGTTCAAGAACATCTTGTCCATGCCTTTGAGAGCTTCAGTCAGGTAGTTTTGGAGGGCCGTGAGGGCAGCGCAGATAGCGGGGGCCCCAAAGCCGTGGGTGATGAGGCTGAAGTGAGTCAAGCAGCTCTGAATGCCCGGTTCCAAAATGGGGGTGGGCCGGCTGTTCCCAATGGGCGTTCTGTCCTGGGCCAAGAGATCTGTAAATTCTTTACAAAGTTGCCTGCAGGGAAGAGAGAAAGGCAAAGAGAGAGAAGAGATGATGTTAGGCTCATCCAGCAATTCTCTGTGACAACCAGAGGGGTAGGATGAGGCTAAAATTGATCCCAAGGCATGGGATGGGACCTTTTTGCCACCATCCTTTCCCCCAGAGGTTCTCAGGGACCAGCCAGGGTGAGCCAGCAGCTCCCTGCTCAGAATGATGCTCTCCAGGGGATAGCACCAGTTCTGGAGATTCAAATGATTGTTCTGATTAAAGTGATGGTTCTGAAGCACTGTGAAAACCCAGCCCTGCCTGGTGCCTTCAGAAACAACCAGGATGAAAGGGAAATGTGCCCTGGATCTGCCGAGCACCCATCCTCCTGGAGGCTGACCCTGGCTTAAGGCACTCCCAGGAATACTCTTCTGAAGGAAAGCACAGCCATGCACTGAGAGCTACTGGGTGCCACAGGGGCCTGGTGCAGGGAAGGGCTAAAACAACCTCTGAGACTGCTCAGGCACCTTACTGAGAAAAATCAGGATTTTGGGATTCCATGCTGGCTTATTCATGGCCTGAGAAGCCAAGCAAGCACTTCCCATTTTATTCTGGGGGCATGGCACCCCAATTACCACATCAGAGTTGACACCTGGCTCTTGGTTGTTTGTCTGCACCTTTGAAAAATCTGATTTGATTTTTCTGATGAATTTTCACATAAACATTTTATTTTAAATTACTCTGGTCCAAAAGACCTTCAAGTCAACAGATGCCTGAGCAATGCAGAAACCCTGGAGGCTGGTGGGGTTCCCACAGGAATAGTTTCTTTAAGGATACCCAAAGGAATCAGTTTTTTTTTAAAGACAGGTGCCTACCCAGGGACTGGAGATAAAAAAGACCAGAATTAAAAGAAAAAAAAAAAAAAAAAAAAGAAGAAACCCTTAAAAAAGACATTCAGCTCTCATCCTCTGAAATTCTCTGAAATTCCCAGTGGGTTAAAGGTTTCAGAGGGTGAGGAAAGATAAAGGTCTACTTCTATGTGTATTATCCATTAAGAAAGTGCAAGAGAGGAAACTTTGAATTTGGAGAACAAACAGTAATGAGTCCAACATTTTACATCTTCAAAGAGCAAAGCAGGGTCTGCGAGCAATTAAAGTTCTGGGACATTAATATCTTCTGACCCTGCGGAAAAGGGCAATCAAATTCCAATCACGTCTAAGAAACATCTGGACAAATTTGAGCAAATGATTTTTCAACCCTCCATATATTTCTTTAAATTACACTGTCATCGGAGGCAAGCCACGTCCCAGAGCATGAAATAAATGAGAGCTGTTTGGGCTGGGATTTTCCTTTATTTTTTTTTTTTTGCCCCCTTTTCATTCCTGACAGACAAAGATGTGTGAACACTCAGCACCCACTGCCGAGAACCCAAGCAAACCATGAAGCACCCAGTGAGCAGCCTGGGAGGCACAGCCTGGTGTAAATCATCACATAGAGCACACCCACCGAGGAAGTCCCAAGGGACAGAAATGGGTTGGGGGGGCCAAATCGAGAATAATTAGCAGTGCATTTTGGTGGGCTTTTCTTTTTTTCCTTTTTTTTTTTTTTTTTTTTAATTAAATCGTATGGGAAAGGCATTGCAATTTGGTAGCAGACAGACAGGTGTGTGTGAGCAGCAGCAGGGACAGACAAACACGCTGTGGAAGCAAAATACAACTTTTTGTTACATTTTACATAAAAATTCTTTAACTGGGGATGGCTTGGAAGTGATGTTCAACAGCTGGGGGACCAACCCCTATAATCTCTATAGCGGCAGGGTCTGTTGCCAGGATCCCCACTGCAAAGGGGTGCAGAGGTCCTTTGGGCGATTTGAGCATCCTTCCTCCCCGCGGGGCTCTTGGAATTTAGAGCCTGGAAATTCCGTCCGCTTTCCAAACGGGCTCAGAGGAAGAGTTTGAGGCCAGGGAGAATTTTCCCCGAGAAGGGCAGAAGGACAAGAGTAAACTTGGCACTCACTTTGTAGCAAGCAGCATGTTTTTCCTGGAGTGGAGGTCGCTGGGGTCCGTGTGCTGTCTGTTCAGGTACTCAGAAACAGCTTTGGCTGGGAACTCCGTTTCACAGATGTACCCAAAATCCCGAGCTAAATGAACGGCCTCACCTGCAGGGAACGAGATGGGAATTTACCCCTCCGGGCAGCGCCGGCCCCGGGCTGGGCGGCTCCGACCCGCCGGGACACCGGGCGGAGCCCGCGGCTCCCCTGGGGACAGCAGCCCCTCTGAGCCGTGTTTGGAAACCTCTCATCCCCCCTTCCACCTCAGGGACAGGCTCCAGTGGTGTGTTTTCCCCCCACCAGCCCTATTTTGGGGACAGAAGTCGATGGGACAGATTTTGAGCTGATGGGGTTTGTCTTTGCACTCTTGTGTGGGTCTGTACCCATCAGCTGCTTGTGCAGAACGGAGGGAAGAGCTCACACACACACCCACCACACACACGCACACAAAACTTTAACTGGACCGAGGAAAAATGCAAGAGGAAGCTGGTCAAATCCTGAAAAACTAAGGACCCAAACTTCTCTAAAGAGCAGAGAAACATTCCTGTTTCAATACCTCAGATCGTTGTCCAAAATTTTACAGATGTGGATGTATTATTAATTAGTTAATGTTAATTCTTTGTGGAACGTTATAGACACAATTTATTCACACACAGGGCACTTGCATCATTATCACAGTTATCACCACATCTGTAAAATTATGGAGATAACTGCATTTAGCCCGATGGCAATTTAAAAATCTGCATTTTTAACTGACCATCATGCAACAAGAACTCTTGTCTGCCGGCTGGAAAGATAACAGCTAATGGCAACTTTTTCTGTGAACAAAATAATTATTATTCTAACTCTAATTCTAATTCACTTTCCCTGCCTGCCTGGTTTCAGGTTTCTTGCCTACAGAGGTTTGTGTCATCCAACTCCTACTGATGTACTTCATGCCACAAGAAGAAGACAGTAGCTGCAGAATGGAGGAAAAGAGGAGGGGGGAAAAAAACCCCTCAGACTCTAGAGGGATTCCACCAGATTATAGCTCAGCCCCTCTAGAATAAAGCGTTAAACCCTATAAAGCATCGCCCGAGGGACGAGGGGGAAGATTTCCAGCAAGCAGGTATGTCTAATAACTCCAGGACCGCGTTATTTTTAACCATCCGGAGCTGCTTTCCAACGTCATCTCCTGCTCTCCAATGGCTCTCGCTAATCATCAAACCGGTTAATGAAGGCCAGGGCACCCGGCAGAGCCTGGAGGGGGGGTTCCCGAGCCGGGCACGCTCCTCCCGGGCAGCCCCCGGGCACCGCGGGCCGGGAGCGACCGGAGCGCTCCTGTTCCTGGCCTTGCAGGAGCAGCTCTGCTAAACCTGGCTGCTGGCAGGAAGGAGGTGAAAAAATAAAGAGAAAAAAAAAAGGAAAAAGGAGATAAAACTCCATAATGTGCAGCTTCTTCCAAAAGGAGGGAACTCTCTGGAGGCAAACTGTTGATTTGTAAGGGAATCAGGGGAGAGGAGGGGAATGTACACCTTGCTGCACGCTTGACACAGATTTTAGCATCACTGCACGAAACCCCGCCGGCTTTTGAACCTCACACCAGCCTCGGGGAGGGGCTGGTGCTGCTGCGAGCAGAGGGCACGGTGTTCCACACACGCCGTGGGGGTCAAGCTGCGCTAACAGGGCGCTCAGGGGCACCCGAAATGCTTCACCCCTTCCATAGCTACACCCCGTAACCCACCCTGAGCCTTGCACTCTCGGGGGAGGAGGAACTCCCACCCCTCTTTTTGCGAGCCTTCCTCCAGCTCTGCAAGCGGCAAGGTCGTGTCGCTCACATAACTCAATCAAAAGAGTGGAAAAGTTAATATATAGCGCAAATATTTGTGCTCGCTTTATACGCAGAAGAGATAAGTGGATTATTTATACACCTCTCGGTGTGTGTGTGTGTGTGTAATGCAGATACATATAATTCATAATTGCATCCATACTATTCCTGTTAGGTTTCTTTTGGAGGAAGTCCAACTTCTCTTAGCATAAACTCGCGCATAACCCTTATTAGTCGCTCCAAGTTTTCCTTGTCGATACAGTAACAACAAATCAAAGAAACACGCTGGCCACTAAAATTACATTAGTCGAGTTGAAACTTCATTCTGCCCTTCCCTCTCTCCTTCCTGAGGAGTAGCTGGTCTCTTTGTTCAGCTCCAGCCACCTTAAGGGAAATCGAGCTCTGCTACTCTTAAATTCTCTGCTTTCTTACCAAAAAAGGGGGATAAAAGTAACTTTGCAGTATTTTTCCTCACTGAGCATCTTGTGGTGGCCATAAATCAGCTCAGGGAGAGCGAATTATCAGGAGGATGGAGATCTGGAGTCAGAGATCACAGAATGGAAATGAATAGGACGAGGAGTGGGGCTGCCCTGCAGAGTTACACATGCACACAAATGCACACGCACATATCCACACCTACACACACGGACACACTCCCTCACTCTTGCCACCAAGAGGAACCAGTGATCCTCCAGCCAGTGACTTCATTTTTGGGAATGGGATCCTTACCCGCGACGGTGTTCCTCCTAACCCACCCTGATTTTCATCTCTGCAAGGTTTTCCCACCTGATCCCAAAAGTTGGTGGTTTCATTGATTTTTTTTGTTTGTTTGTTTGTTTGCTTGTTTGTTTTGGTTTTATGGTTTGTTTGGTTTTGGGGTTTGTTTTGTGGGGTTTCTTTGTGAATGTCAGACAGGAGCTCAGAGCAGGGGTGTGAAGGGACTTGCGAGCCTCGGCTTACCTTCCACCAGGGAGGTGAGTAAAGTGACATTTGCGGCCTTACGCCTGCCGGCTGGTAAATTCAAACCGATCTTTTCTAGCCTTTCTCGCAAAGATCTCCCCCCGTTTTTCGATTTGGCTCTAGAATTGCAAAGAAATTAACATCGTGATTAACCCCGCAGTGTTCCTGGAAGAAACGTTTAGTCTGTGCAGACAGCGAAGCCTGGGAGGGTTTTCACTCGACGTGAAGGACTCTGGGGGTGTTGATTTCTGCTCGGGTTTGCTGGGATTTTCTTAATTTCACCCAAGGGGTAGAAGTGGGGATGAACACATTTTTCTCCCGATTTTATCCAGGGAAATCAAAGAACGCCAAACAGCAATAATTAATGGAAAGGTCCTGATCTAGAGAGCAGGTGGGTATGATGCCAACTTGTATTAAGATGTAGTAGAGGGATGGGCAGGAAGGTAGAGGAGGATTAAACCCTCTGTTATTCCAGGAAAGAGCCAGAATAAGACGAGGGGATTAAAGAAAAAATCTGAAAAGTTCGAAGGGAGTGTGTGTGCGCCTGTGGATAAATTGAAGAGGAGGGAGATATTTATTAAACTGTTTCCCTCCTGTGAGCGTGTTCTTGTGCGAGGAGGCGATGCTGAGAGGAAGAGCTCACCTGAGGCAGGGTGCGTTATAGAGAGGGAATGGATTGCCTGGGGGAAGATTGGAATATCTGTCGGAGGTTACTGATAAGGGCAATAAAAGGGCGAGTGAGAAATTCAGAGCTATTGTTCGAACGCCCATACATATGTAAACCCCCAGGGATGAAATCTTGCCACCTGCGAAGTTAGGGAGAGTTTTGGCACCTAGGAACAAAGTCTATCCCAACACTCTCCTAATTCTTACTTAAAATTTTCTTTAAGAATTAGAAGCCGCACTTAGAGAAAGGAAATCAGGAACTACAGAGAAGCCAGACTGGCTTCCCACTATTTTATATCGAAGTAAATAGGGCTGGATGGCAGAATTGCAAGAGAGCAGCTTTCTACGTCTCATCTGCTCTGAACCAAAACCTTGTTTAAAATTTAGATTCAAGATAGGAACTGAAGTCAGCAGCAGCCAATAATTATGGCTTGGGCCACGTCCAGAAATCTGCTGAAGTCCAATAATAATGCTTCTTTACCTTGGTAATTCTATTTTCTACAGAGCATCTCTCAGATGTTCTCCCTGCTCCATTTGTAGCTGTACAGAAGGAGCAGGCAGGTTTGCATCTGTAAGTAAAAATCTCTGCTGCTCTCCCTGGCAGCTGAACAATGATTACAGACATTCACATGGAACAGCAGCTATTTTAGGAGACCCCAATTCTCACGTGGGTATTTGGGTCTGACCAGATGTAGCAGAACTTTCTCCCTCATCTCCAGACACGGATCCAGAGCCTTTGACGCGATCACAGAATTTTTTGCGGGGGCAAGGGGTGAACCCCAAACATCGACTTTATTTTAAAGCACCTGAGAGCCAACGTATGCCAGTTGCTGCTATAGGAGTTTTCAAGATATTTCCTCCTCTAAGATCAGCAACTTTTAAACATGATCTGAAGTTTATTCATTGTCAATTTGCATGCATCTGTCTCTGTTTAACAGTTAGGATTTTTATTCCAGTCTGGTGTCTACCTCACACACAGATAATGAAATCTTGTACTCCCTCATCCTGAGTGTGTGAACTGGTTCCTCATATTGTAACCTCCTGGCTTCTCCCCTGTTGTGACTGGAGACAGAGCCTGAGCTCACCTTTCTTACAGACAAGCCGAGCTGACAATTCACAGTCCCTCAGGCACTGCCAAGAAGAAAAAGCCCTTTCTCCCTGCTAGCCTTTCCAGCTAATGGCCTCAGAGCTTAAATTCTTGCTGCTTCTACATGAAAGCCCAGTCTCCCACTCTTTATGAGGGAGTGGCAACCTCAAGGTTATTCCTTGCTCCTCACTTTCTTCAGTACCAGCATGGCCAACTATTTTCAGGTCTTCCTCAAAATCCACCAGGACATTAGTGGGTGATTTGCACAAATATTAAGCAGCAAAGGCCTCTAGACCAGGTGTGAGCTGCAGCAACTTTCTCTGTATGAAGCACAAAGTTTCTGACTTTCAGGGCTACCTGTTGGTGGCTTTTCTTTAGTCAGGTTCTTGCCTACCTTATAGTTTGCCTATCAGATCCCTGCCAATTTCTTGTGTGACACCACGCGTCATAATTGACATAATTGCCTGATCGTTACTGCCATACAGAGCAAACCTCGTGGGTTTATCTAGGAAATCCCTAGAAATACATCAGCTCCTGAAATACTTGCAGTTCAGCCTGAAACAAGCCCATCAGAGCATTTTATTTTGTCCACTTTCTAAGAGAGAAGTGTGAGGAGGAGAAAAGATAGAAGGTCTGTGCAAGGACAAGGAGAAAGTCCTTCTGTCTCAGTTCCTTCATTTGTGGCTAAACAAGGCCAAATCTTTCTCTACTCTCCATATATTCATCCCAATGTTTAAACACAGCATATTTTTGCCTTATCACCAGCATTACACGCGCAGGCTCTGACAGTAGGATCAATGCACATCTGAAATCATCTGTACAGTTGACCAAGGGTTTCTGGTGCATGCATGGAGGCCCAGACACATGCACACGTTTGCCCCAGCCTCTTACCTTCTAAGAACTCCTCCTAGGAGGGACGCGTTCAGACACTCTGGAGGGGAAAGGCGTCTCTGAACTTCTCCCACAGTTACTTTGTACTTTGAAGTTGAGCTAAGCAAAGACAAGCGGCCAGGTACAGAGCAAAACACCTCTCCGGTATTGACTGAGATTCCACCCAGGAAGCCATCTTTATTCATCATCAAAGAAGTAACAGATTTTGGAGGAACCGGAACTGGAGAAAGAAAAGGGGAGGGAGGGGAGAGAGAAACCATCAGGCCGCGAAGGAGCACAGGGTAACCACAGTCTCTCTGACATGCACAGAACAGCAAAATGAAAGGGAGTTTTGAATCTCTGGCTACCTCCAGCAACCTAAAGGGTGCTGCTCCCCCAACCTCTAGGAAAGTGCTCCATGGATGATGGATGGAGAGAAGGGTGGTACAGTACAGCCTCTATGCAGGGTTTGATCATTGGGAAATAAAATACATATTGGCAAGCACCTGGCAACTTTCGGGTTTGAGCCTGTGTCTCACCCAGAGCCCCCCGATGCCTTTTGTACAACGGACAGCGCCTTTCTGGAGGGGAAAAAAAGAGGAAAATTTACTTTTTTTTGGCTAATGTTTCCATTACTGCTAAGCTGAGCCAGGAATAAATTCACTACACAAAGGGAGTTGCTGTCTTAAATAAGTATCAAGGCTGGAGGATACAGCAATGAGAAGACAGCTCTGTTATTGCTTTGTGTTTTTATTAAGTCTAGTTTATGAAATAAAATGAGTCTTTTCCTTCAGAAAAATGAACACCAGGAAAAAAATATCTGGTCTAACCATGGTGCTCTCCACTCTGATCATATTGTGCTGTCCGTGAATTAGAAGGAACTCTCCTGCCCCTAAATAAAACTGATTTAGTTACTGCAACACGTATTTAAAGGTAGTTATAGGGAAAAGTAAAAGGAGAATGATAAAGTGAAACTAAACAAAATAAAACCATGTTGTTCCCTCCAAGATAAAAATAAGTTTTTCTTTTCTCTGAGAAACCAGTGAGGTTATTTTAAGAGTAACCAAGGGATTATAACGAACAAATTCCTATAATAGCAACCAGACACACTCAGAAATAAACAAAAAAAATTGGTTGAACTAAAACTGAGAGCAATTCCCCCGTGACATGAATTTTGTTTACAAATGAACTTAAATAACTCCCTCATAATTGTGTGTAACTGTTATGATTTACAGCAGGTGCTCTAATCAATCACCCAATCACTTTAATTTATAGGGAGCCTCGCTGCATTTTCCCAGTTGTTTCATTTCTGCAAGTAATTGATAACAAACCATACTTAAGGTATGTTTTATGCAGGAGTTAATAAGAGCTGACAGCTGCTACTGCAGCTTCCTCTCGGATCTGCGGCAACACGAGTTTCCTTATAGAAAATATAGGCTGAAATTGGGGCTTTCGCTGGTGGGAGAGCCCTGGCAGTCCAGCGGGCATGTTTCAGAGGAGAAGACTAATTGATTACACACCCTCTTCAAGCAGATACTGCTCCACAATCTCCCCTTTCCACTCAATCAATTGCAAAACCAATTCGGCAAATAATAAGGTTCTATTATGCACATATGCCAGCTATTTAGGTAGTTATAATACATGTCAGTTAAGTCATAAAAGCCCTGTTTATTTGCAACATATCTGGAGAATCAAACCATTAGGGTTGAGCGGATATTTAAGTCGTCTGGAGCTGCTAAACAATAAGATCGGGTATCCTAATATATTACCAAGTGCTAACTACTGGGCAATTGCCAATTTTATAACCTCAGTGCATGGAATAGACACAACCGTGTTTCACTGTTTTTATTGCAGATCATTTCCTACTGCCAGACCAGACCCCCACAATAAAAGCTCTATAACAGCTAAAAACCAAAAGGCATGTCGATTTTAGATATACATATTGCTTCGAATGCCTGGTATATAGTCTCCAGTATAAACAAATTATTTTGAGTGGCTTGACTTCAGGGAATCGGAAAGTGAAATGGATTCCTATTTCTCTATTATTTTTAGTTAGGCACTTTATGCAGCTCATAAAGGTGGTTTCAAATAGTTTGAGAATGGCTCAGAAATAGTTATAAAAGAGTTAGAGGCCCGCTCCCGCTTTCGTTGATATTATTAGGATTTTTTTGCCATTGATTCTATAGGAAAAGACTGGTTTGTATATCAGAGTCAGTACCAGCAGACCAAGAAATTGTATTTGTGTTTTCCCCCTCAATATACATAAATATACCTCTTGTTTCATGCACAATGATCTGTCTGAGTGAAGCGTCAGGTAGAAAAAATAGAAATTAAAAAAAAAAAAATGTTGGATAAAAGCAGTGCCACCAGACAGATTTTCATGACTGGCATTTTTTTTTCCTTGGGACAAGCACACGGGCTCTGTGGTTCGAGTACACCTTTACCGTGGCTATATTTAGTGACCAGTTTATCAGGTCACTGTCCAGTGAACTGAGAAATTAAACAAGAGGCAGCAATTCCACGAACATCTGATCTTAGTCCAAACTCACTAAAGAGAGAAGGACCCGTGCAATGCTTAAATGTACCTCACCCCGCTCGCTCTGGCCTTTTGGAGCACTCATTACATTAGTTAACCTTTGAATTATGGATTTTCACGTGCTCGGTGGTTTTTTCCCCCCCTTTGCAAATTGCTTTTGGGAAGCAGGCTGGCTCCCCTCCCTGCTATGCCGAGAGCTCCTCAGCTTCTTTTCCTAGCAGTGTTTCCCTGAAAAGGACGGGATGAACAAACCCATCAGCTGGAGCCT
Source organism: Agelaius tricolor (assembly GCF_023055355.1). NCBI lineage: Eukaryota > Metazoa > Chordata > Aves > Passeriformes > Icteridae > Agelaius > Agelaius tricolor. The sequence continues at coordinate 111,015,888 of NW_027269261.1, read as the reverse complement.
GATAGCTCTGAACCCATCTGAGAGGCTTGCCAGGCGGTGTAAGCATATCTATTGCAATTTCATAGCTTCAGAGAGATCTATTCTATCTGGGCTCTATATCTTCTGTAAATTACCTAATGCTGCCTCAAAAAAACGTGTTTGCCATGGAATGAATTATCTCTATCTATATCGTATCTATATGTTTATCATGGCTGGAGCTTTTCAGGCACAGCCCAGACATCAGCAGAGATAACAGAACGTGGAGCTTTTGTGGGTGAGGAGATCTCCGCGTCCGTGCGTGCGGCTGCATGTGTCACATCCCTGCGCCTATGTAAATAAACCCGAATGCACAGTGTATTTTTAGCCAATGTCAACTTCCCCAGTTGGTCAGGGACTGCCACAACTGCTGAAATGACACAGAAAATAACACACACGTATCCACGCAGCGTCCCCACCGCCCCTGCTTTCACTTTATCCCATTTAGTTCTTGTCATCCCCAGCAGAAACTGTTCGATTTTCTTTCACTCCCAAACTCTACTTGCTGCGTGTGTGTGAGCACTCACAAATACATAATTCCCCTTTTCAAAATCTCTGCTTTCTCCCTTCTTTTATCTTTCCTTATTTACCTCCTTTGTCTCTTTCCCCCCTCTCCTTTTCTATCCCTTTATCTCTTTTTCTTCCCTCTATTTTTTTTTTTATTTCTCTCCTCCTGTGGTTACTTCCAGCCTCTTTGTCATTTCTCCCCCTTCCATTTCTCTTCAGCTTATCAATAAACGGGGAGAGCAACAGTAGCCGCTTGATTTGTTAGTAATTATAAGCATACTGTTCCTGCAAACGGGATCTCTAGATGAGTGAGATCGCTTTAGAACGACAGCAGGAAATGGTGGGGAAATGGAGCATGGCGAAACTCAGCGTGAAGCTTTCAGTTCTTTACATGTTTACAATTTTCTGTGCATACATTAAGTTTTAGGCTTTTTCTTTCCTTTTTTTCTTTTTTTTTTTTTTTTTTTGGTGGTGGTTTTCTGTTGGGCTGCTCGCCACAAACGTGTGAAAATGCTCTCAAAGCGGAGATGGGGTGAAAAAAAGCTGTTTTGACGACAGTAAAACTAAAGAAATAATAGACTTATGTTCTGCAAACAGCTGTTCAATAAGGGTTTAAACTATGGCTACCATTGCAATAACCCAGCTGAATAATATCGTAGTCGAAGAGTCAGTTAAATTATCAATCAGAAGAAATATTTCTCGTGTTTCTTACCAAAAAACGTCGTGGGTAACCTAATTACTAATAAACTATCAAACTACTTTCAAAATTTTTAGTCTGCCTGGGCTTTAAATGAGTAAGAAGTTCTTTATCCCTGCTAACAACAGGACTTTGCTGTAAGTGGTGATTCGGTCTGACTCAGGAGCCAAGCCTAAAACGTCCGGGAGCAGCGCCTCAGATGCTGACAACTGAAGAGACCCGGATCTTATCTTAATTTTTAAGGAACAAACACAAAAAGTGCGCGTTCATCTCGCATTTCCTTCTGTCCCCCTCGTCCCCTGCTCTCCTCCAGCCCCTCTCCCCCACCGAAAGCTGGGGCTGAATTTCAAGGTGGAATGTATTCCCTCGAAACTGTTTTGCATTTAATTAAAGGGGATCCTCAGGTTCAGTGGGTAACCCGGGAATAAGCACGAAACCGAGCGGCATTGAAGCAGCATCTCTTGGGCCCCACATCTATCACCTGAAAACTGAGGCCAGAGTGGTTCTCAGTTAATCATTGATCAGCTGGTCCGAGGGGTGGGCAGGAAACTCGTGCTGGATTATTAACAGCTAAAAACAAAAGGTTAAGACACCTTCTTTCATGTGTTTCCTTAAAATGGGAGGAACAACGGAGCGTGATTGCAAGACCATGAACTAAGGTCTTCAAGTTAAAATGGCCTTTCATGCTAAATCAGATGAGAGTGTGCAGACGATCGTCAGAAACAGCTGAAAGTAAATAAATACATCAGAATAATTTTAAGGTCACTGACTGTGCCCCAGAGTCACAAAAAATTAACTTGGGACTCAGGCCTTGTAAGGTTTTGCAGGAAGACAACTTCTTTCACCATAGAGAGTGCCAAGGAAATTTCAGATGAGCGTTTGACAAGGGGACCCGATCTTTTATTCCTGACACATGGCAATACTTCTCTTCATTTCAGCAAAAATCGAGAGAAAGGCCTCAAAACGTGCAGCCGGTAAGCTCTGAAAGCTGACTTGAATCTGCTATTAATGTTCTTGGTGATTATTATCATCTTGATGATTTATCTGGTTCCCTCCCTCCCACTTCCACCACCCAAATCTTAATGGAAGTGGGAGTTAAAGATGATTTTTTAATGTCTCGTTGGATTTTTAGGCTGTTAATGTACCGCATCCTTCTCATTATTAGTTTATTGATTGTTCATTGACCAGCCCCCTTCAAATCGTATTAACCACCCTCTGCCAGTTTAGATTAGGGGAGTTTAAAAAGCACCTTTCATTATTTCAGCGCCACCACCACCACGGCGGAGTTCAGGCTTGGTAGCTTAATGCTCGCTCTAATGGGGCAGCTAAGAGACAAGGGGCCACGGTCCCTGCCTATTGCATTAATAGCTCAAAGGGGGCTAATACAGAAAATTAGCCTTAAACGAGCTCTGGAGATCTCCAAATGAAAGAGCCATTTATCACGCTGGCTACCTTCACTCCACTCGTTTGCTCTCTCTACTGGGAACAACTCATTTCCTCTTAACTAAATTACTTCAGAAATGTCAAGTAAGCTCGGATAGCAAACATAACAAGAGCCTGGGTATATGTAAGCTGTTGTGTGGGATCGATACGTGAGATAAATCAATAGCCGTGTATGAATCCCGATATAATTTCCTTAATATTTTGGCAAACCTTTTGCATAGAGACATAATTCTCTCTGCAGGCCTCAGAGGCCATAAAGGAACAGACACAGCCTGGGTGATATAATTAAGTTTAGGCTTCAAATCCCCATCATACTTTTCCCAGTACTTTGCAATGAAAGAATTTTAGGCCCTGAGCTAAGATTGGGTGGAGCAGACCCCCTGCAATCCTCTTCTACAGAATATGAGCCACAGGAGTGCTCCACTGCACAAAAATCTGTCAATACCTGTGTGTCTGTCCATCTATCCGTGCCATCTGCCCGCAAGAACGACTCGCAGAGTTTAAATAACTTGTTCTTGTTTCAAAGCACACCCTCACAGCTACAAACTGCAGGGAACAAAGCGAAATTGATACTGAATGCTGTGCTGCTCTTTCCCCCGTCCTGATTAAATATTGACTGCCACAAATGTGACCTGCTATTTATTACCCATTTCTCTTCCTCTGCACCCAGGAAACTCGCTGTGCAAAAAGCCAAAAATTAAAAAAAAAAAAAAAAAAAAAAAAAAGGAATGAAAGAATAATACAATATTCCTTTATGCTGGAAAGTTTCTTGGATCTCAGCCTTACTTCTAAGGAAGAAAATGCTGCTGCTGCAGTGACTTTTAAAGAGTTGCAAATGCATCTCGGGCTCTTTCTTAGTAACCTTATTTCCAAAGAGCATGTGTCTCCTGTTCATCATGTGTTAACTCAGAGTATCTCTTCTGGCTGCAAATAGGCACAAGTAATCCCACCTAGATGGGACTGGGTCTCTTCGGGCAGCAGCTGCTCCATCTGGGGCCGCTGCAATGCCCACACACACGAAGCGCACCTAAATATATGCCTAATGCATATAAAAACCTCTACCTAATACGTAATAATTGCAGGCATTGACATTCTAGTGCTACTCGCTGTCTAATTGCACCACCCAGCACGCACATGGAATCTCTGCGCTGTCCTCGTCAGCTGAAGGAGGGAGAGACACAGGCGGGCTGCGGGTTAAAGGGGAAAAAAAAAAAAAAAAAAAAAAAAGAAAAAAAAAAAAGAAAAGAAAAAAATAGAGTATTTTGGATTGTGTATTCTGCAAAAGACCGTCATGGAACAACCTTAGCAAGGAGTCTCTCGACCACAAATCAAGTGCCAATTAATCAAAGGCACCCAAGAGGGAGTGTATGAGGTGTCAAGTGGGGGTGGGGAAGAGGGAGGAGAGTGAGGAAAAAAAAAAAAAAGTTAAAAATACAACCAGAAACCGTCAGGTTACAGACCTTGAGTATAAACACCACGAAACATTCAAACTGAACCAAAAAAGCAGAAACATGCAACCCTTTTTTTTTTTTTCCTTTTAAAGTTAAGTAACTTTCTATTTCTTAATAAAAAACCACCAAACCCTTCGACCTTTCGACCAATAGTCATAAATGGTGCTGTCAAATGGTCTTCAAGTTTTCATTAGTCCTTACTCAAATAACCAGACCTTGATCTTGTGTGTGAGAGACGTACATGGGTATTTAAATTAAAAAAAAAATACAACAACAAAAAAAAACCCCAAACAACCAACAACAAAACAAACAATAAATACACGGAAAGACCTCATGCTGCCTTCAACACATTTTACATAAACACCCTCCCTGTTATTTTGCTTTACATCCTAGAAAATCGTCGCTGTTAAACTATTTGTGCGCATTTGACAAATAACAAGGTCCTGGAGATAAGTGCCGTTGATAGTAAGCATAAGGGACAGCGTTTTTAAACCTCATCTCTGCTACTTAAAATTGAATCTAGAAATAGAAACTCCTTAGATAATTAAAGATAGCTTTCCCTCCATTTGCAGCGTGTGGTCTGTTTAATGTCTATCAGCATAACACAACACTAATCGCCAAGCATCTTCGAGTGACTGTCAGAGAAATGTAAAAAAATTAAGCAGCTGCAATACGCCCAAAATGAGTTATTGTAATTACATTTAATTAGTTTAATTAGTTAATTATTTTGCTTACAGCTGTACAAGAGACTGCAAACATTTGTTAATATCACATTCGCTTTAACAGTATGGGGTGATTCTGCAGTTGCACTAAATCATGGGCGCATATGTAGAAAGATGTAAAAAATGGGCACGGGGAAGGGGGGAATCTTGGGGGAAGGGGGGAATCTCGTAGGGCTGAGTCTGCCTTTCCATGGGCATCTCTCTCTCTCTCCTCTCCGCGTTTGATTCGCCTGGGAAATGCATTTAAGCCCCAAAGGGAATCAACCCCTTCCCCCATTAAAAGCCAAGGGGTCCCCACCGAAGAGAATCGGGGGGAGAAGGGGAGGGAAGGGGGGCGGTGGAAACTGCGTTGGAGCACGGGGTGCCCCATTAGAGAGGATTCGTGTAATTAAACCCTTTGAAGGGCTGGGGAGGCGGGGATATATAAACTTTTCCTTTCTCATGTCTTATCCCTTCACTCTATCTGCTGATCCAATAATCTATTCATCTTGCTGCCATGGGTGCCTGCTTCCCGGAGAAATTCATTGCCCCAAAGTCAAAATATATCATGAAGATATCGCTACACAGTAAAAGTTTGTCTAGCTTGTTGGAATAATCCATACCTTTTTTAATGACAGACTGGTCCAATAAGTTCATACCGCTGTTATTGGCATCTTCAACTGACTGTGGATATAAAAACATCACTATTCAAATTGACTGGATATTAAAGAATCACGTACATAAATCATGTCATTCCAAACTGGAGTCCCTGTTATTTCCATTTATATTAATTCACTAGGGGAGGAGGGATTTTTTTATTGTTATTATTATTATTATTATTATTATTATTATTGTTGTTATTATTATTTCCCCCAATCGACAAGGAAATTAAATTCTTACAAATTATATAGTCTTCTAATAAAACAAAAGGAGGTGTGAAGCATATGGGGTGCAATACTGGTTTTGTTATCTTATAAAACATAGATATCACATAGACTTCTTTGCATTCCATAAAGCTTTACATTTCTTCCTTTGAAAATGTGGCAATTTGGCAACATCTGCAAGATCTATTGCATGACATAAATGAATACGATTAAGGACAACTTAAATGCTCCCTCCCCTTTCCTCCCCCTCCTCCTTTTTCTTTTTTGTTTTTTTTTGTTTTTTTTTTTGTCGTTTTTTGTTTGTTTGTTTGTTTAACCCTGCTACATCTTACTAATTCAAGGGCCATTTACTTTTTATATATCATAGTTTACATTATGGACTTTTAATTAAAGCCTGAGCCTTTCGGAGCGCTGTGCAACGCCCACATCGTACAGGGGACGAGCAGAAAGAGATTTACAGCTCCCGAGGTTGCTTCCATGTCCTGAATTAGTGGGGACGGGGAGGGAGGAGCAGGAATACACATTATCAAAAGTATGAACCATCAAATTGATTGCCTAGGAAAAAAAAGTCTCCGAATTTCAAAGCCTTGTTTCCCCATTTTCCCCCCTTTCTTTCCAGCCTGCCGAGGAGCACACCTGTTATTATGGCATTAACTTCTTTAGCAGGGAAGAGAACAAAGACGGGCACAGAGGACACAGCAAATGTGGGGTTTCATTTCTCAACACGAAAGTGGGATATACAAAACCTCCCCAAACAAACCAAAAATACTGCTGAGCCTGTGTTCAGCACAGTAAAACCATGTCTGAAAACGAAGTGGTGTCATGAGAACAATTTATAGCAGAATTCTGACAGGTTCCGTTTTAGGGTAAATTCTGAGGTAAAGGGGGACCTTTGGGTTTATTTGCTTTATTATTTTATTTTTCCCATTGCTATTACTAAAGAGTTTGGGTTTTTCAGTGTTATTGAATATTTGGGGAGTTGTCACGTTTTTCCTTGATAAGCAAAGCACCTTTCCAGCAAAGCAATGAATCACTTCACCATGACTTTAACTTTATCTTTGCTATGCCGAGAAGCTGAGCTTATTCGGATCCGGCCCTTATCTCCGTCTCTGTGCTCTGCGGAGACATTCCAGATGGAATGTGGTTTAGGAGAAAATTACATCTCCCCAAAATACGATGGAACAATATTTTCTATGAGAGCTTTCCCTTCATTTACCTTGAATCCACCCTCAAACGAGTGCACAAACAGAGCTGTGCCTTATGTGCTGTGTTTGGGCATGGCTGTGTCTGTCTTTCTCTCTCATAATCAATAGGCTACATACCTAAAGGGCACAAAATAAAATTACAAAGTCTTCCCTCCTTTCCCTGAGCAGCTCCCAACGAGGGATGATGAGCAAATCCTGCAGCCTGCTGGAGCGCAGCTTGGCGCACCTCGATGGCACAGAAACCGAGGTAAACGTGAAACATCACCTTCCCTTTTTCTTTTTTCTTTTTTCTTCTTTTTTTCCCCCCTATCTTTCCTCCTAATCTCACCTTATCTCTAGAGTCGATGGTGGCGCGCACCCTTTATGCGTGTGCGTGCGCTCAGCTCGCTCCATCAGCAACGTGGGTTAGTTGTTGTAGTTAATGAGAAGACTCCTGTCTGATTTTCTATCTAATTACGCCCTCCTGCTGGGTTTTTGTACAGGATATTCGCTCAGCATGCTGGCAGTTAATAGTCACAGAGAGGATCGTAAAGATTTAATTAGGACTGCATGCGGAAACGTGGAAAAACAACTCAGACTTTTAATTACTAGACTTCTTTAGTTAAAAGTGATACCAGGGGTTACTTTATAAGAGACTTGGGTGTTTTGGTGCAACTTAACTTTCCGTGTCTCTAGCTAGTACGTAGCAGCAGCGTGAGTGAGGAGGAGGAGGAGGAGGAGCGGAGGTGTGTGTGCAGGGAGGGGAAAGGTGATGAGTTTCCAGATATACTTGGAAAATCTGGAGAGGAAGATTCCCCTCCCTTCCCTCCTCCAATAATCTGATAGCGTGAAGCTTCCTAAGTACTACCTATAACCACCTTATTCAACTTCTGCGGATACAGCTGAGTGAAAACCTTGAAAACTGAGCTCTATATTTTCCTTCAAAGAGTTTACAGAGCCTGAATTTCCCCCTCCATTTTTTCTCCATCGAATCCTTTATTACTGTAATCCTACTTTAACCCAGCCGGTGGGAAAAATATCTGTGAGTGCAAAGGTGGATTTTTTTTCAGAGTCCTTATTAGATGATGCAAATTTTTGTTCAATAAGGAGGTCTTGGCTTCTCTGTTCCCTGTCTGAAGGTTGTAAATCGCGGACTGAAAATTCCTCTCGAGAGGGGCAGCAATAGCAATACAGAGTGTCCTGTTTACAATAACAGAGCGCTATCGTGTTACAATCACTTAATTCTAGCCCTGGACAATGGCTCACACATGGACTGGATTTGGTGTTTATAAAATAACCACTGCTTCTTTCTGTCACGCACTCTCTTTCTCTGCCTCCTTCTCCTCAGCCCAGCCCATTCTCATGGCACATATTTGATCAGACATGCATAAGCTACAGCAAAGAGAAACATCTTTATCCAACTGTTCATCTAGATATCCGTTCAACTTTTTGGACAACTGAAGTAAGATAAAAACTCCAGTATTTGAAACCTTTCCTGAAAATTATATCCAGTGATGGTGGATAATGTGTATACATTGCCTGGATAAAAATTCCTGTTGCTAGAAAAGGTTCCCCGAATCTAGAATAAATCCATGTTAAATATCAAGATGGAAAACTGCCCAACTTCATCTGTCACTAGTGGTAGGACAAGAATAGAAAATGCTGAGTGGCAGCAGTGAGTTTTGGGCTGCTTTCCCTCCTGCCTGCGTTAACTTGCAGTTGGACACCTCTTCCTTCACGTGTTTCTCCTTGGGATACCCTCCTCTCCCTCTTCCCCTCCTCCCCCAGCCTGGGAACAAACTTTCAGAAATGAAGGGCCGGTTTCATTTCCTGCTGTCTCAGTACCCCATGCCCAAACCCCAGCCCTGCAGCCTCGCCTGTCCCATCGCATCCCCATCCCACTGCACCCACCCTGGCCCCGCCAGCCCCGGGCAGCAGCCGCGGGTGGCCCCGGTGCCCCCAGAGCATGGAGGGGAGGCACTTTCTGCCAGTGCAGTGCCCTTCCCGCAGAAGGGATGTTTTATTGGGAAACGGATGGGGAACTGCTTTATTTGAGCTCCTTCTTTCCTATTATTTCTTCTCTCCCTTCTCTTCTTTATGTCTTTCTTTCTTTCCCTTTCTTTTCCCCTCCTTTCCCTCTCTTCACTATCTTCTCTTCTTTTCCTCTCTCCTTTCGTCCTTTCTGCATTTTATCTTTTTCTTCTCATTTTATCTCTTTCCTTTCCTCCCCTCTCTGTTTTACTCTCCTTCTCACAAAAGCATAACAATTACCGGCTCTTCTTTGGGGAAAGTGTAAATATCCAGGCACAAACAGTCCCTAACGCCTATCGGCTGCAGAGAGAAAGGAGGAGAGCGATCTGCTTTCTGCATTCACAGAGGTAAAACTCGCCTTGACTTGCAAACCACTTTGTCTGAGCCAGGAATGCGAGACGAGACCTGCGCATCGCACCCGCGGCGGCCGGGGCTGCCCCCAGGTCTCAAAGCCACCTCGGAAACCCGCAGAAAGCAGCGACCCGACGGTCACTGAGCTCGGAGGCAGGAGCAGATCCAAACAGCAAAACCTTTCTTTTTCTAAAACATTTCACCCCAGAAAAGCTCGGGGATTTTCCCGTGCAGCCCTAAGACAAGTCTCAAGCCAAAGCAATGCATCCCCTCCGCTTCCCTGCCGCTCTTTCCTCTCATGTTCAGCAGCATCCCTTTTTCACGGCTATTTTTTATCTTCCCGGCTCCTCTTTTCCCTTTTCTTTTCCCCTTTCTGTAACTTTGAAGTCGTTATTTCATTCGGTGGTCCATACCTTCATCTATCTCAAGACTAAATGCATATACAGATTTGATATATGATAAAGAAATCTGGGGGAAAAAAATATAAAAACGCATGGAGGGGAACCCCAAAAATCCCGATTAGGAGAGCCTGAGGCAGGATTTGGACCCTGGAGGCTCCAGCCCCCGCCTCGGGGGTCCCCACGGGCTGGCCATGCCCTGCTCCAGCAAGGTGCAGACCGCCCCAGCAGCGAAGCTGTTAAGGGTCCTTCTGTTTTTAGGGAATAACACGTGATGATGAGTTTCGCGTGGGATGGAAGAAAGCTGGGAAATACTGTGCTTTGAGCCCGGCGAAACTCCTTTGTTATCCAAAAGCGGGAATGAAACTATTTAAAATCAGCGCTACCTTACCAAGCACACTTAACAAATAAGGGGGTGGGGGGACGGACAAGGGACTTGTTCCTGATCACCAGTTATTGCTTTTGATTTGGGTTTGGTTTATAATTTCCCTCTCTCCCGGATGAAAAATGTAGTAATTCGACAGTTTCATCAAAATCTCTGAACGGCAGGAAATTGGTTGGGGGGAGGAGGGGGAGGGTGGAGGGGAGTGGAAGATGAGATTGCATGGGAAATAACTGGAATTTGAAAAGCCAAGCTTGAACTCTGCCAGCTTTTGAAACACGTGGAATATTTCGAGCAGCATGTCTGCCTTCCCCCTGCACTTTGCTGCTTTGCCATGTAGGGGAGGGTTTATAAAGCAGAGCCTGTGCGTGACAGCGAGGAAATACATTCTCTTATTAAAAAAAAAAAAAAATAGAAAAATAAAGGAAGAGGGAGGGGGAGTACCACAGTTACAAAACCGGTGTGGAAAAAGAATGGCAACCCACAACAATATTGCTGGAAATCCCTCAGTGGCCATTCCCAGCCCAGGGGACGGGGGCTCCAGCTGCACTGCCCAGGAGAAAGAAACGCGGTGCCTTACCTGGACCTCCTCCATGCCTGGGTGTCCGATGCCGTGCAGAGAAAGGCTGTCCCCCATGCCGGAGTCAAGGCCATGGTGAGCTGAGTGCAGGAGGACATCTGGCCTCCGTACTGAGTGGTAGTCCCGCCTGGGGTCCAGTCCCGAGAGCTGGGGCAGGGCGGCCCGAGGCTGTGGCAGCAGTGACCCGGTTTCTGATCCCACCTCTTGCCTCTGCCTCTGTCCCCAGGGGTGCTGCTGGGGCTGATGCAGGGGGTTTAGGGAGTAGGGGTCATTGACATGGGAGTAAGGGTCCTGGCTTTGGTGGTAAGGAAGAGGCTGGTAGGGGGGTGGGAAATAAGGCGGCTGGAAATCCGAGGATGGGGTGTGAGAGAGCGGAGGAGCGCTGGAGTAGGGTCCCTGCGAGACGGATCCCAGCTGGGACAGCCTGGAACTGTGGCTGGGCACTCCATCATGCCGGTCCTACAAGCGGAACGACACACAAACGACAACGACAAAAAAAGAGGACTTTTTTTAGGAAAAAAAATACTCAACCAAAAAAAAAACTACCAAAAAACCGCCACGAAAAATCAAAAGGAGCACAAACTCACCCCGGAGTTAAATAAAATAAAATAGGATGCAAACAGCTGGAAAGTGGGATTCAGATGTGCCCCCTTCTCCCTCCACTTATTAGAAATGTTCCAATGTTTTGCACCCACGTCGTGCCTATTCCCAGGAACTATCAAGGAGGGGGAAGGGGAGGGGGTGTGAGGGAGAATTGCTAAATGTCATAATTAAAAATGTAGGACTAGTGCTCCAAATACATGTACGATCTGCAATTTCAGACCAGTAGTATAATTCCCAATCCACAGCCCCCTCAAATCAAACCAAAGCGGAAAAAAAGAAAACATTAAAAAATTAAGAGCACCAAACCACCCGTCTATCCAGACAACCCACCCCTTCTCCTGCCTAAAGTTTCCCAACATCTGTTTATTCCCTCTGCTCAAGTCCTGTAACTCAAAATCACCAACCCATTTTCACGTGGAAAAGCCCAAAAAGAAAGTTGCACTTCTCGGAAGACTCCGAGGTGAGAAGTTGAGTGAAAATGGGCTTGGGAAAAAGAAAAAAAAAAAAAAAAGGAAAAGAAAAAAATTAAAAAGAAAGGCAAAATAAAAATTACAGGGAATCTTTGCTGGAAGACAGTCTACCCCTTAAAAATAATTTTTTTAAAAAATCAAATAAAATAAAAATGAAACATCGGTATTGAACATCCAGACGCTATGATTTCTGCAGCAACTTCCAGTGTCTTTTGTTTCCTTTTCCAATATTATATTCCGGAGAATGGGGTGGGGGTTAATTGTAATGAAAAGTCTTTGGGGTGTGTGGGGGGGACAGGGGGTGGGGGGAGTGTGTAGAGGCTTCAGAGAAAAGGTGGGAGAGGAGTTTTGTCCAACTCCAACGCACTGAAGCTGCGAGGTTAAAGTAAACAAGAAAAATATCTATTCCACAAAGTGTAGTTCAAACCCCCACAAGCAATGGCACACATGGCTTAAAAAAAAAAAAAAAAAGAAAAACAACAAGGAAAAAAAGTTCTTTTTCCCCCTGCTCTCCCCCCCAGACTCCCCTAGCTCAAATCGGGAACACACAATGCAAAAAGGGAGAAGCAGCTGCAAGCCTCCTCCAATTATTGTGCTAAATTACCAAGCCAAAGGCGTTTAAAAAGACAGAGAGAGGGAGAGAGAGACACAACAGATCGAGAGAGAGAGAGAGAACATGCAATTCTAGTACAACATGGATCCAAACTCACCATGGCGGAATAGGTGTGGACTAACATCTGGAAATAAAAAAAGTCTTGTAATAGCTAAAAATAAAATAATGGTGATAATACTAACAATTGGAGGGAAAAAATATCAAGGAGATCTGCAAAGGGACGTGTTGGACACAGGAGAACAGCTTGAGATATTTCGAAGTCTATCCATCAAAAAAAAAAGGTTAAAAAAAAAAAAGAAAAAAAAAAAAAAAGACCAGTGCCCCCAAAACCGAGCCTGGAAACCTCTATCTACATATATGATTTACCCCTCCCTCTCGGGGTTTTTTTCCTCCTTTTTTTTTTTTTTTGTTTTTGGTTTTTGTTGGTTTTGGTTTTTTGTTGGTTTTTTTTTTTTTTTTTGCCTTTGAGCTCCCAAATACAATCCTCTTCAACCCAAGGCTAGGCTCAGACTGCTCCGCTACCCCTTCCTCCCTTTCCTTCTCTACACCGCCTCATAATAATTGATATTCATGACTATTAATATTACACGACTACTTTAAAGGGAGAATGCAGGACCAAATGGAGCGTGAAGCTGGCAGCCAGCTCGAGAGCTCCCCTACTATTGTAAATGACGTTCATTCAGTGGAGAATTACTAGATGTAATCAGACGAAGGGGGCTGGCAGAGGCAGAGTTTGGGGAGAGGGAGAGGGGGGAAAAAGTTTAGCGAGGAAGAGGCAGAACTTCAATTAACTCGAGTGGAGGAAGATGCGGAAAGTGGAGACTGCTGAGCTGGAGCAAGGAAGCGAGATGAAGCAATGCTTGAGGCGGAGGAGAAGAAGAAGAAGAAGAAGAAGAAGAAGAAGAAGAAGAAGAGGAGGAGGAGGAGGAGGAGAAAAGTATATTTCTTTTTCGTTTTAATATATATTTAATTTTAAATTCCTAATACGAGGAATTGATTGCCTTTGGTGCTTTTGTTCTCGCAATTTGGTGTTGGGGTTTTTAAGCAAATAATGAAGAAAAAAGAGGCTTTTCTTTTTTTTTTTTTTTGTAATTTTTAAAGGAATGGAAGAAGAAATGTGCAGTCACTCTAACATACGTCTATTTACAGTGAAGATTAAGACTTTCTGGTGCGTGTTACAAATCATATTTATTCGCAATAGCCAAATAAATACTTGAATCTGCATTGTTGGGCTCCACTTTTTTTTTTTTTTTTTTGTCTGAATCATCTTTCTACTGCCTCATATGAAAAAAATAATATATATGTACACAGATCTCCCGATTTCCACCCAAATGTGAAATGCATGGAGTGAATTTTAAAGGATAGTAAATTTATAGTTTTGAGGCAAAGCCAGGGGCGATATAAAACCTTTTTGATGTTGCAGGAACCCGTTCAACTGGACTGTCTGCCATTTCTGTTAAAGTTCAACTTACGTTCCTTCCTAAATAGACTCGCACTTCCCAGAGCTGCCCCCCCTGCACGCACACGCACACACACGCACACACACACACACACACACACACACACTTTTGTTTTAAGAACAGATTCAGTTTAAGTGGCTGAGACGCCTCTACCATCGTCTTGTTAATTATACATCGGAAAGAAGAGAGAGAGAAATATTTTTAACATAAATCTAGAGGGGTTAAGGCCTTAAAAAAAAAAAAAAAAAGGACAACAATTTTTTTTTTCTTTTTTTGGCGAGGCTAGGCATTACAAAATGCCCTGGAGTGCATCCCTTAGTTAGGATCCACCCTGCCCGCGGCCAAATCCCACCCGACCGCTCCCCCAGCTCTTCTCTCCCACGGCAACGTACAAACGTGTGTGTGTGTCCGTAAATCCACAGCGCCTTAAGGCCCCCCCATCAAAAGCAGGGTGGGAAAAAAGCCCCATCCCACGGCAGCAGGGACGGGAGATGTTCTGTCGCCTGCTGCTGCGGGCAGAGACAATGGCCGGGCTGTGCCGGGAGACGGCGAGGGAAAAGCAGCGAGGGCTCAGCGGGCTGGGGACACGCGGGGACACGCACACACACACAGACACACAGACACACACACACACACGTGTGTGCTCATTCTCTGCTCCTTCTGCAAATGCTGGCTTTTGCCGATGGTAATTAGCCTGACAGCAGCTTTTAGGAGTGAGACATTTCTCCCCTCCCCGCTTCCCTCCATCCCGTCCTTTCTCCGGCCGGGACCAGCCGGAGCTGTACCTTCCCTCGGTCTCTTCCTGCGCTTTTCCCGGGAGTTTCCCCTCTGTAAGTGCCAAGGCTCTCCCGGAGGGGAGCTGCGGCGGGGCTGGGGACGGGGCGGCCCCGACGGCGCTTCCCGGGGGGCTCCGGCCGCTTCCCGACCCCAGCCCTGCCCGGCTCCTGCCCGACCGCTCCCCAGTATTCGTCCGCTGCCCGATCCCCGGCCCCTGCCCAGCAGCCAGCCCCTGGCTCGGAATCCCTTCCCTGCTTGGTACCCAGCCCCTGCCCGCTGCTTGCCGGTCCCCGGTGGCTGCCCGGTCCCTCCCCGGCTCCTGCCCGGTCCCTCCCCGGCTCCTGTCCGGTTCCAGCCCCTGCCCTGTCTCCGGTCCCTGCTCAGTGCCCAGTCCTTTCCCGGCCTCTGCTCAATCACCGGTTCCTGCTCCGTCCCTGATCCCTGCTCGATCCCCAGCCCCTTCCCAGACCCTGCCACGTCCCTGTCCAGCCCCTGGTCGATCCTCGCTCCCTGCTCAGCCCCCAGTCCATCCCGGCCCTTGTCCTGCCCCCGGTCCCTTCCCTGTCCCCGGTCCCCGGTCCCTGCCCGGCCGCCTCCCCTCGGAGCAGCTCCGGTGCTGGAGGTGGCGGATTGCGCCCTTCTGAAAAGCTCCCCCCATGATCGCCGTGAAAACGCCTCCCACTCAATTAAAAAATAAAAACAATGGAAAAAAAATTAGAATATTGTTTTTGTGGAGCGCCATCCTCGCTCATCTTTTCAGATTTTTCTTTTTTTCTTTTTTTCCCCTCGTTTCTGAGAAAATCCCGCACGCCAGTTTAACTTACAAGGAGCACACTCGCGGAGCCCGTTTAGGAAAGATCCGGCTCAGGAAACCGTGCAAAATTAAGAAAGGTTTCGCAGTGTTTGAGCTGTGATTTTTTTTTTTTTCCTCCCCCCTTGGTTTGCTTTTTAACCTCGAAAATAAGGTCTGGATAAAGCTCACAACTTTTCCAGTCCGCGGACTATGCGGAGCTGCCTCTGACTGTATCGGTTCGGGCGTGTGAACTCGCACACGCACAAGAATGTATGTGCCGCTTAATTAATGCCAGTATATGTACACATGCACATCTTATCTGTGGGTGCAGAGGTATTAAAAAGCCGTAAAAAACATATCCGATGGTGAAAACAGGAAAAAAACAATAGTAAAAAAAAAATCCATATTCGGGTTGATCTGAGCTTGGAAGTGCAAAATAAAAAATAAAAGAAAGAAATTCATCCAGTCCCTGAATACCGGATTGTGTTTCTTTTCTATTTTTTCTCTCGTTTAAAAATTTTCCTCAACATTTGTCCATATTTAATCGAATTATATATAATTGGAGGTCTAAACAATCAAACTCTTGCCTTTAAGTTGCCTCATTCCAATCCCCAGATCATTTCTTTGATGTTTTAAATCGCATCAAACAGCTTTTCCATGAAAAAAAAAAATAAAAAGTTTAGGACTTGGCATGCTGAATACAAATATGCAAATAAATAAGCATTTAAGCATTTACTCTCTGTTTCCCATCTCTACATTTGTGTGTGTTGCTGTATGTCTCTATTTCTGCCTGGATGTATATGTAGAGCTATATATGCATTTTATAGCCATGCCTGTATCTATATGCTAGATGTATATTTAAATATACATATACTCTCTTACTCATATGCATATTATATACTCACCTCATAGATATCTTCATACTTGACATTTTCAACCAGTTTCCAGAGCATGATGGCAGGCTGTTCTCTAGGAGGTGAGTGCATTCATGTGAAGAGCAGATGTCTGGATTCTCAGTACTTCTCTGTCTGTAATGATCCATCTATAATTGGAAATGGGGGACAGACACCAAATCCGACGTTCCTCTTCCATCGCAACTTATATCTGTTGTCTGAAACAATAGGCTGCAGAAGCCTACCTCAATGGGATAGTAAAAAACATTATCTGTTACACAGTTACATATAGCTACGGACATATATGTGACTAGATATAGACATATACACACATATAGAGACTTATATGCAGGCATATAAAATATATACGCACACAGAGCTGCACCATCACAGATTTACACATACAGGCACCCACACACACGTATATCTCTGAACAGGCAACTTTTCCCCATGTATAGACATATTAGTTGCCACATTTAGATATGTAAATTATATATATTCTTCCACATGTGGGCACATGGAGACTGCATGTTACATATGCACATGTGCACGCTAACCTGGTTAGTTTATATAGGAGTGTGTTTAAATGCATATATGTGAATCTAGCTATACATTTACACATATATATGTTGGTATAGAGGATTAAATACACGCATTATGCAGTGCATATATCTGCTATTTTAGTAGATGGTTGGATGGACGCATAGATAGATAGATAGATAGATAGATGAAATTAAATTATTATTTTTTCAATCCTCCCTATGATAAAATAAAGGATAAGTTGCCTCTGCACTAAGTGATTCATCATTTACAACGAGATATGATGCTTTTCCCCACATGCAATATGCTTTTATTTACATGTCCAGAAATTATCCTCTCATATGCAGTTAAACACCAAAACAGCGTCTCATCAAAGCACATTCAAGCAAATCTAAAAGGAGCAAATTTAGATCAATGATTTCCACTGGAAAGCCTTAGACTTCAGGCTTGGACTGTATATTTTATAACTTAGAAATACTCAATGTGGGGAAAAAATAAAGGGAAAAAAATAGGAGTTTTGCAAACCCTTCTGTGCACACATTTGAATAGTGTTTAGCACTTTCAGAAAACGATTAAAAATAGAGTTGGATTTGTGCATTTCCCAGGTAGCCCTCGGTTTGGAAGGGGATAGGAGGAGTTAGACCAGTTTTAACCTTTATTTTTTTTTTTCCCCCAGGCAAGCCTTCCTTCGCATTGTCCGATTTTTTTAACACGTTGAGCGGCAAAGAGCCGACACAGGCAGCAGAGCCCATCTCTGCCTTTGAAAGGAAACAATCGAGCTTTGCAGTGGGCTGGTGCACCAGGAGGGGAAAAAAGATGGGGAAAAAAATGAGGCACAGAGGCAGAGAGACAGAGAGAAAGAAGGTGTTTCTAAATTCAAGGTCCTGTCTCTGGAAATTTCAAGCTCTACCTATAAGGTTCCTACAAATCTTTGTTGTTCTGCACGGGATCCTATGGGAAAGTGCACAGTGTCCTTTGTACTTTCAAAGGTCCTACAGGTAAAGATGCTTTTATATATATATATATATATATATATAATCTCGGAAACGAGGAGAACTTTATCAGGAGACACATTTGCTGGTGTGTGGTTGGCTGGTGGGAAGGGTGGGCTTTGCTTTTTCTCTTCGCTTTGGCCTCAAATTAAGGCAGAAAGTATAAATTCATCCTTTTCCCCCTCAGTCTCTACACCACCCTGCCACCCCTCCCCATTTCGCAGTGTGCATCTTCTCCTAAAGCCTCAGCCCACAAAAGGCAAGAGGCAAATAGCAGCCAGATATTACAGCAGGAGCTGGACAAGGCTGTTGCTAGAAGTTATTAAAGCAGATACGAGGTTTTGTTCTCAGCACAGCCAGTGCTGCGCTGAGGAGGAGCAGAAAAAGAGCACATCTTTGAGTGGGTTGGACTGATCATTTCAACTGAGGCAATAGGGTAAAAAAATGCTGAAAAAGGAAAAAGGATGTGAGCTGTTTGCATGGGGATGTGCGGAGATACCCATGCAGCCAGCCTTACGCACCTATAGATCTGAATGACCCTCTTAGAAAAATGCCAAGCTCATAAAGGGACAGTTTGCCATCACTTTTGTGGAAGTCTTTGAGTCATGAAGGCTGGCACAGGGCAGAGTGAATGAGCTTCGTGACGGCTAATGCTCCACAATTCCGTGGCACCCTGAATTAAATACGTTCTGCGGGCTGGGGGAGGGGAGAGGAGGGGAGTGAAAAAAAGAAGACTCTAAAATAGACTTGACGTCCACTGTCTCCTTGCTAACATATTGGTATAGACAGTAAATTCTGACTTTTAAACCCCACTATTATTATATTCATCTGACATTTGCAAAGCATGACAAACAAACAGGCGTTCATTTGGAAAAGTAAGGTCCTTCACATTTCATTTTTGCGCTTGTTTTGCACCCCCACTCCCGCAGCTGCCCCCAGTTTAATTCAGCAATCCCACGCAGCAACACTTGCACCGATTTATCCCTCACACGTGCAATGAACCCTGCGTCCAAAAGGCGACGCATACCCCAAACTGACCACCACAGCCTATACTTTCAAAAGTAAAAATAAAAACCAAACAAAGGGGGGAAACCAGAAAACCAGTCATTTCCCGGCAGTTTGTGTCGCGCTTTTCCAAGGAAAACACCGGGGTTTTTATTCAGTGGTGAGCTGGGCGCCGCAGCCCCAGCCTGGCAGGTACGACGGCAAAGTAATATGTTATATATATATATATATATATAGATATAATTTTTTAAATTATTATTTTGTTTTTTGTTGGGCTATCTTTCTCGGTGGCCGTGCCCAGGGCGGAGGAAGCCCCGCTGCCCGCGCCGGTGCCCGCGGAGCTCGGAGCGCGTTGAGCGGGGCAGCGGCGCCCTCTGATGGGGACTCGCTCCCCGCAGCGGCACCGGCTCGGAACGGAGCTCAAAGATCGTCCCCATCCACCCCCCTGCTACACCTTCCACTGTCCCAGGCTGCTCTGAACCCTGTCCAGCCTGGCCTCGGGCATTCCCAGAGATCCAGGGGCAGCCACGGCTTCCCTGGGCACCCTGTGCCAGGGCCTCACCAGCCTCACAGGGAACAATTCCTCCCAATATCCATTCTGATTCTCCCCTCTTTCTTTTTAAAGCCATTCTCTCTTGTCCTGTCCCTCCAGTCCCTTGTCCTGAGTCCTTCTCCGGATCTCCTGGAGCTCCTTTAGGCACTGGAAGGGGCTCTAAGGTGTCCCTGGAGCCTTCTCTTCTCTCAGCCTGTCTGCTCCAATCCTCAGAGCATCTTTGTGTTCTACTCTGTACTTGATCCAAGAGGTCCAGGTCCATATTTGGGAATTTCAAACACCCAAATATTTCCTCTGCTAAAAATGATGCTGATATAATCTTTCCTCCTTAAGGATAAAGTTGCAGGTTCTTATTTACGCTGATTTTTGATTAGCAGGACATTCAGTGTTTCAACCTCTACCTTAAAATCAGAATAAATCTTCTATACCCCATGTTCAATACCATGAGTATTAGTAGAATAATAGTGAGTAATAGTAGAGTACAGTGAGGCTGAATATCCTACTTATCCCAATTAAATATCTGTTGATAGCCCTGGAAGGGAGAGAACCCACAATAACAGGATGTTTATTTTGTTGAGAACTCGAAAAAAAATTTAATTCAATAAATGATGCCACCTTTATCTCATGTGCTTTTTTCAGAATTATTGTTTGTTGTTTGGGTTTGGTTTTTTTAAAATTTTTCTTGCCCCAATCAAGGCCCTGTTTCAGAAATGAGCTTTAAATCATGCTCTGCCTTTTAAATCTGGCATGGATCTCTATAACTAATACTGTCTCCCTCAGTATCCAACTCCCAGCAAATCCGTATTGTTGGCTGGAGTTTAAAAGAAATCCGTTTATCCCAGCGCCCTCTGCTGCTCGCTGAGCTCATAGGAAGGCAAATTTCTGAGTTCTGGTAAAATCCAAGCTTTTTGAACATGTTTGGTACCTTTTCCTCCAAACCAGCTCTTTTTTCTCCTGATATTTTTCTTCTGTATGTTCTCACGTGTATTTAAGAAATCAGTACTTTTTATTAAAAAGCTTATTATTAATGATAAAGCTTTTAATTTGCATTGCAGGTGTCTTGAAATTTACTGCCACCTGCTAATAGATTTACAAAATCATTGCTTTGGTGAGCACTTTATACATTTTCTTTGTGATTAATACCAAGACTCTTCTCTTAAAAATCCAGCTTTCCATAATGTTTGCTATTAAATCTGTGTTTCCTACTACATCTCCAGACATAACCATCTCCAGAAAAACAGGGTTTTTCATGGAACCATACAATTGTAGGATGATAGAATAATTTTTGAAAGGGCATCTAGTCCAACCCCCTGCCTTGAGCAGGGACATCTTCAACTATGTCAGGTTGCTCCAAGCCCTGTCCACCCTGGCCTTGAACATTTCCAGAAATGAGGCATCCATCACCTCTCTGGACAACAGAGTTTCACCATCCTAATTGAAAAATTCCTTCATTTTATCTAGTCCGAATCTGTCTTTTTTCAGTTTAAACCCCTTGCTCTGTCATTACAGACCCTACTTATAATTCTGTTCCATTATTTTACATTTTCCCAAACCCACCAGTGCTTTCTTCAGGGAAGGACATCACCAAACGCAGCAGCAAGAAGGATACCTAGAGGAGCTTTTTTCAAGGCAGGAAAGCTCAGCCACATGTGTTGAACCCTTATGGACATGTCCAAACTGTTTTCCACATTTAACACCCCCAGGTCCCTCAGTAATTCCTCACAGGACAGGTTCTCTACATCCTTCACCAGCTTCATTTCCTTACTCTGGACCCATCCCAGCACCTTTTTTTAGTGAGGGGCCCAAAACTGAAGACACTGATTTTGCATAATTGTGATTAAAAATTAGCTCAAATGTCACTCACTTTTCTCTGGTACCCATTTAGTGAACAATTTTTGATGTCAGGAACACCAAATGGTGAACCCTCACATTGGTGGGTCAGGTCCAGTTTCTCCCAGACCAAACCTCACACAGCCTGTGGGCTCTTTGGAAAATGAAGCCCCTGCAAGAGTTTGTTGCATTACTATACTGAGGAGAACTCTTGCATCCAGGATTAATTTTGTTTGCAATCCATGTGTTTTATCCCTCTGCACTGTCTGGGGTTTTTTTCCCACAAGAAATCCAAGTACACGATACCAACAAGGACCCTGACCTTGAGGCAATGTGGGGTGGGATGCAGCTTTGGCATCCCCTCTTTAGAACCGTCCTGCAGACCCCAAACCCTCTGGAGCTGAAACAGCAATCAGATCTCCCAGGTTAAGAATGAAGAATGTTTCAGGACTGTTTTTCTCGTTCCAGTGTCCTTTAATCTTTATTTTGATCTGATGTGGGTACTTGTCTTGGTTTGGAAAGACAGGAGTCTGCTAAGGAAGGCAGGAGCCTCCTCTGAAACGGAGAATGTAAACCCTCCCCACCCCTCTGAATTGCTATAAATTTTAAATTAAGGGGGCTCTTGGGCAAAAATATGGGAGCAGGAAATAACAGTTCTTTAATAGGGAAAAGAAAAAAAAAAAAACCAAAGGATAAAATAAACAATGCAGTGCACTAGAACAACACTGACAGAGTCAGAACACAACCTGACACCCTGTTGGTCAGGGTGTTGGTGGCAGTCCCATTGGAAATGTGGCTGCAGCCCTCCGGAGTGTCAGGTGTGGTTCTTTGGAGCAAGGGGAATCTCTAGAGAAGGATGTATTCTTCCTCTGAAGATTCAGTGGAAGGTGAAGCAGCTGCTGTTCCTCTGGGGAATCCCGTGGAGAAAGTCATGCTGGTGTCTCAAAAATTTCTGGATTATATCCGGGTAGCAATGCTTGGCTCCTCCCTCTGGGCTCACATCTCCCAATGGGATGCTGTAGTTCTTATCAGTCATGCAGTGACATTCAATCATCTGTTATCAGCAGATGTCCCCTCCCCAGGGAGGTGTGATTGTGGTCACTCAAAGAGAGAGATAAAGCAAACTGCCCACTTGACAAAGGTAATCTGCCATAATGGTGGATGGTAATGGAAAACAACTTGCATTGCAATCTTTAACAGTAGTCAGCTCAGGCTGAGGGAACTTCAGAAGTGTTTGGCTCCCTAAGACAGGGAGTTCAAAACCTTGCTCAGGTTGTACCAGCTGAGCTTGGATTGCCCGTGTTATTGCCTTGTGTTTCCTTGTCTCAGGACCAAAACCTCTTTGAATACTGAGTGCCGACTTCCCAGCATTGCATGACTGACAGGAAAAGCAGGACTTAGGTGATAGAGCATTAAACTGGAGACTTTATGGATGATTTGTCCCTTGGAACACAAAGGGGAGGCTGGGAACTCTCAAGAGCTGCTCTCACTGCTGCATGGTCATCCTTTGTCTTTACATCCACCTTTTGAAAGTGAATTAATCCTTTCTAAACCTTCTTCCTCCTAGAAGCCAAACAAAACACACAGAAAAGTTGCTGAACTTGTTTTCTTGAAAATTTGAAATCAGTCATATCAGGTTTTCTTTCATTTTCCTCAGCTAGGATCTGGACCATCACTGAAATTAGCTTGAGTATCGAAATAAAACATATCCTTTTTATTTCTCTATTTTTCCCATTCTCAAACAATCCCCCTATACCTAAATAGAGCCACAAAATCAAGAATGGGCAAACTGCACCCATTAAAGGAAGTCCTTAGTTTTTAGTGAATATTTAATATGTCAGGAAGTTAGGAGATTCCATTTTTATTAGTTTAATTTAGGTCAGCTATATTTATGTGGCTAAAAAGTATTTGTATGTGATTTAGCAAAAACCCCCAATCTTTAAATTATATTCATGTGAGGAAATACACTTTTTCCATTTTAGGATGTAAGCAACAGAGCAAATGATATATTTAATTTTCATGTCAGGAGAGAGTTAATTAGTTTTAAAGGGAGAGAAGAAAAATTAAGACCTAGCCCATTATCTATTTCGAGAATATAACTTTTTTCCTCAAGTATCACTCCCAGCCCCCTTGCTTTTTAATTTCTCTACTCTCTTAACTTGTTTTCTTACAGTAGGCACTCAGAAAATATGACCACAGGCAATGCTTTAGGGAGAGAAAAAATTCTGGGTACATGAAAGAAGACATAGCAAAGTCAGCAAACTGCATCTATAGGGGAAATGCATTTCAGGCTCCTAAAATTGCTCATAATGTATCTGGAGTCACACCATTCCCTGGATTCTCCCTTCAGTTCATTCATACACAGTATAGTGGCTTTCAGGGACTTTAACCCAAGTATTAGAGGGGGTTTAGGTCCCTTCCCTTCCCTTCCCTTCCCTTCCCTTCCCTTCCCTTCCCTTCCCTTCCCTTCCCTTCCCTTCCCTTCCCTTCCCTTCCCAACATTTCTGATTACTCAATTTTCCTATTCCTCAGAACTTCACAGGATCCTGACATGGTTTTGGCTCATATCAGAAATTTCAGGCAGCTTCCAGGCACAGTTTGAGGGGCAGGAAAGACCAGACACTATTCCCAGGAGTCTGAATCAATATGATCACTTTGATTTAGAGTCCATTCAGTCACTTAAACTTTATTAATATGGATATAAACTACTCTGTGCTAGTTAAGTCATGGCAAATAATTCAGATAGAACCTGAAAATTAGGCACAAACTTGTTTGATTTAGGTTAACTGCATCCTCACCACTTTCCATGAAATATTCATTCTAGTTATAGAACATGATATTAATATTAATATAAAAATGCAATTTAGAGTTGTATTCCTAAGGTAATTGTATATCATTGCCTTCATATTATAAATGCAGAAGCACAATAAAAGTCAATGTTTCCTGCCTAACAGGCATAAGAATGAGCAAGTGTAAATGAATAATTTTTAACAGTTCTGAAATTAAACATTTTGTTCTCCGCTACCAAAATGAGAAATTTGAAAATTCAAATTTTACCTTTCTCCCACTCTGAGTTTTGAAATAAACATCTAATGATTTGATTTGGTTACCAGAAGAGTACAATGCGAAAAATATTAAAATCTGCACTTTGATAAACAGACTTGCTTATGGCATTTCAGAATACTTTCCTAAAAATATAATGACAATGCTCCTTTAAAAAATGGCTCTCACAACTGCTGTTTCATTTTGACAACATTAGTCTTTGTTATTAAGGTTCATCATGGCCAACTTTTTCACCAACAAGGTAATCACTATTTTTTTGGGGGGCCTACTTTTTTACAGGGGCTTTACCCTGAGCTTTCTCTTATGCTGGAATCACAAGAGCAGTGTCAGAGTTCCCTGAATGACCAACCTTGTTTCCGGCTTTGCTTTTTTTAATAAAATTCCTCTTCTAACTAGTTCTGACTATAAGTCAATGATGAATCTATAAAACTTCAGTGAAGACATAAACCAGAAATACTCTTAAAAGCATGTGGGGTATAAATGAAGGGACCTTAATCAGTGTAGTGGAGAAGGGAACTGGAATTTAGGAGGATGCTTCCCTCTCCCAGCCCTACTTGGATTGATCCTGAGAGCATGACCTTGTCCATACCAATTTCTTTACTGAAACTCCATTTTGACTTACCTTGTTTGTGGTTAATCATCATTTATAGAACGATAGAATCCCAGAATAGTTTGGGTTGGGAGAGACTTTAAAAACCATCTCATTCCAACCCCCTGCCATGGGCAGGAGCACCTTCCACCACTGCAGGTTGCTCCAAGCCCTGTCCAGCCTGGCCTTGAACACAATTAATCAAAACCAACCTGATCATATCCCAGAGGCAGGAACGTCAGGAAGATACCTGACAAAAACAAAAGGGATCAATGTTGCAGCACCAAGAACAACATCCAGCAAAAGTTCCCTATAATGTTGTTGGAACCCAGGACATTCCTCTGACTGCCCTGGAGGACTCAAGACCCTGGCAAGGGGCTCAGAGTCCTTGGCACGGAGTCACAAACACCTGTGCCTTCGATTTTAGCCCAGGGAAAAAAAATACCAACTTTGTGTGAAGATTTACGAGCCACAAGAGTTTGAGTAGAATAATAGTTAATTTGTCACAGGGTAAAAAAGTAGAATTTTGGGGATTTTAGAATGGGGGTTCAAGAGGCAAGATGGAGGAATCTGGGCGTGTCCTGTTCTTCTTGTTCTTCTTGTCCTCTGTCTTCTGCTGTGATGGTGACACTTCTGGATTGGTTTAGAATAGAGACACTGTCTAACATAGGTGATAGGTATTGGGAAATTATTGTAAATAAAGTACACGTAGTTTTTAGTATAAAAAGCTAACAATGCCCCAAGGGGGCAGTTTGTGCCACAAACTGACCTGCCAGACAGATCTCAGCAGGTCAGAAAAAGAATGTTATAGATAAGAGAAAATAAACAACCTTGAAAACCAGAACCAACGACTCTTGACTTCTTCTTCGGTCACGGGGCTGGAAAAAAAAAGACTTTCTAATACCTTGGGAGCCATTTCAACCACAGAAAACCCGAGATGATGTCAGCGTTCCTTATGCCATGTAGGATCTCTTGTGCAAATGAGGGGTGCTGCTGTTTGGTCAGCTTCTCTCATTCCCTAGGGGATTCCATTTGTGTGTCCTCTGAATATGGAATTAGTCTCAAGTAGAGCAGCAAATCTGTTTTGTGCAAGTCATGAAAATAGCCACGAGATAGACCAGGAACAGTGGGATGATCACAGCTTTGTGGACACAAAAGCTGCAATTGCTCAGTTAATGTAACTCATGCAGAACACGGGCCAGAAAATCTGCATGGAACAACTGTTGGATGAGCCACAGTGTTCCTGCAGAAGCACTAATAATAACACTGTCTTGGTTTTACTTTTTAAGGCCATGGACATAAATTCTTTGCCTAATTTAATAAATTATATCTTTCTTAATCACTACATCTGATAAAGATATAAATCTGTTTTCCATTCAGGGTTTTATTGAAACTGAATCCTTGAACAGTAAAATCTTTTGATAGGGTGTATCTGTTAACTCTTGCAGTTCCCTGCATCACCATGCGGTTAAGATGAATAAATTAAGCTTGTTTTGCCTTTCATTATATGATAGATTCTCTTATAGTTCACAGGATCACAGAATGGTTGAAGTTGGAAGGGATCTCTGGAGGACAGCTGGTTCATCCCCCCTGCTCAAGCAGGGCCACCCTGGTGCCCAGGACCATGTCTAGATGACTTCTAATAGCTCCAGGGAGGGAAGTCCACGACATTTCTGGGCAACCTGTTCCAGTGCTGGGCCGCCTTCACAATAAAAATGTGCTTCCTGCTACTTAGAGGAACCTCTGTGTATCAGTCGGTGCACTTGACCTCTGGTCCTTTCACTGGACACCACTGAGAGGAGCCTGGCTCTGCTCTCTTTGTATTCTCCCTTCAGGGATTTAAGGATGGATAAAATCCCCCTTGAGCCTTCTCTTCTCAAGACTAACCTGTTACAGCTTTCTCAGCCTTTCCCCATGAGAGATGCTCCAGAATCTGAATCACCTCAGAGTCCTTTGTTGGACTCTCTGAAGTCTGTCCATGTCCCTCTGGCACTGAGAAGCCTTGAACTGGACACCAGTGCTGGGTAGAGGGGACTGATCCCCTCCCAGCTGTTTCCAGCACCTCCAGTGCAGCCCAGGACATTCCTTTTCCACCTGGGTGTGAAGGACACATTGCTGCCTCACACCCAACTCAGTGTCAGCCAGGAGCCCAGGTGTCTTCTGTAAAGATTCAGACAATGCTTTGGTGACACCAGGGATACCACATCACTTTATTCAGCTGACCAACAGATTTATGAAAGGGATGTGTCAGAAATGAGCTTCGTATTCCATGGTCTGCTGCTTCTTACCTGTGACAGATGCAACAGCCTTTATGAATAACTTCATTGTATCCTTCTGTTTAGTCAGACAAAAGACACTTGACCTTCTGCCCTTAAGTTCAAGCTCATTCTTGGTGGATCACCCCCTACAACCAAAAATTCCCTTTCAGAGCTGCTGCTTTCCAGAGCAGACTCCACAATTTCATAGGGGAAAATATATGTATTTTCTTCTAAGACATATAAATTCCATTTTCATCTTTTAATAAGTTGATTACTGACATCCAGCTTGTTGAATAACAATCCAGTGCATTTTTCCCCTTAATCAGTTTTTCTGTGATCTCTGTCAAATTACAAACATTATCATCAATGATGTTATTTATTCTCATCAATGAGCATATAAACTATTGTCAGGGCAGGAACTGAAACCTGAAACTCTTTTAGGAATTTATATGTTTAATCATTATTCTATCTTTTTCATCAATTTCTGGATCAAATAGATAGATTTATATTCATTTATGGCATTTAGCATTTTGATGGATTATTATATTTCTAGTCAACATCCTTGTGGTTGCAAGTTAAATGTGCTCTAGAACTTGATCAAATTTGTCATCTCATTAAAAGGAAGAAAAACAAGTTTATTTGACAGCATTTATTTTCTGTAAACCAATATTGATTAGTGTTAATTACATTATCATCCTTTAATTTTTTTATTAATTGAGTCCTCAGTCAGATAATTCATTAGTGGGAACAGAACTGATGCCAGACTGTTAAGTATCTAATTATGTGAATTTTACTGTTCATATTTTGAAAATTTTAGCAACAAAATAGCTACTATGTTTCACCAAGTTACAAAAAAAGAAATATTTATTTTCCAGACAGCTGATCATTTCTTTGAAAGCTCCCCAAGTTGTCATATTGTAAGATATTGTGTAACCACAGATGAAATTATTGCTTTGGTTTTTATCCATACCATTTGTTTTCTTCTTTCAAAGCATTAGTTAATTGCTGTGAGAGGTTACAGGGCCTGCTGCTCTGGTTTGATTATTGCACTGGAATGGTCCCTGCTATTAAAATCCTCCCTCTCCCTTTTTTCTCATTCTTGAAATTTCACAAACCTGGAAATAGTGGCTTTCCATGATTTCAAATGGAGTATAGGAAAAAACCCCCATGTATTAGATGTAAGAAAACTAAAAATCACCTGAAAACAACCAAAACATTTCCACTCCTTGTGCCACCTTGCCCCCTCAACACGGGGATGAAATCAGAACAATTGCTTCTAATGATCTGACAGATTCTCTGCAGAGCAGAAACTGGAATGATAAAAGGGAATAAACTGGAATAAAGGGAAACATATCCTTGTGTGGATAACACACACCTCTAAATATATACAGAAAATACACATTGAAATCAGACCAGTATTTATATGTGGGCTTGTGTGCATTCCTCCCAGGAGCTGAAGGAGCAGGCTGGGTTCAGCTGTGTAGAGGACACACACTGTGATTGTAGGACAGGTTTTTGGTGGGACAGGAGATGTTTGGGAACAGCCACCTGGATGTCAGGGGCTAGAGAGAGTACAGCTGTGTTGTCACTGTTAGTTTTGAGAATGAGAATTTTGGGGAGTTATGAAGGAATAATAAATCAGCAGATAGCTTGAGCATTGCTCTGCCATCTTTACTGATCTCCCACACTCTCCCAGTGTTAGAAGAGCTCCTGGAAAAGTTTTGGCTTGGATTCACTGGCAGTCTCCCAAGTATGAGGAAAAAGGGATAGCACATGTCAGAGATCTTCCCTCTAGTGAAGTCTGGATGCAGCCACCTCTTTTGAAGGGGAGAAGCCATGCTGTATTGCTTTTGTGAGGAATACAAAAAGACTCATAGAATAAGTGGAAAAAATATTGCTAACAAACAGAGCTGTCTGAAATTAATCCTGGCCCTATTGAAGTCTATGGGGATTTTGTTATTGACTCAAGTAAAGGCTGAACAGGGTCATTAAGATAGCCCCAAGGTACTTGAGTATCAGAAATCAAGGATGTAGTGTGATATTGGAAAATAAAAGGAATTATCAGTCTTTAGGGCTATTCCGTAACTAGGTAAAAGGAGGAAACCAGGAGGTTCTCTTTGAACTGGTATTTAGAGGACATTGTTCCCCATGGTAAATAACAGACACTCTTTATCTAATCATCTTTAAATATTATTCAGTGGATCAGACTTTTGTTTGTCATCCCAAGAATTATTAGAGTGCTGCTAACATTAGAAGAAAGCTTTAGCATTTTGGGATATAAACAGACTGCCATTATTATTATTATTTTTGTTTTAAAATTTTTTTTTACGCAGATCATCTTCATTGACACACATTATTATCATTTGAATAATATAGCTGTTTATTTTGTCTACAAGGTGGGACTTCTACTTTGATCCAGGGGTCATTCAGCAGCTACAGTCAATGCAACCTTTCAGTTGGAGGCTGGGAATGTTCACCTCACTGAAGTTTCCTCTGATCCTGCCAAGACTCCCTGAAATAGCTCTCTCCCCACATGGTCCTTGTTGATAGTTGCTGTGGCACGTTTGTCTCATCTGAATTACATGCAGATATTTTAGGGAATGTTTTTAGTGCCCTTCCTGAGGGCAGGCTGTCTTTACTGCACCTTGCACAAAGTTCAAGATGGTCTGTGTGTCAGAAGTGACTGATAGGAACATTTTATGTAGTAAAATATAATCAGCTACTCAAAAGAAGCAGCTAAGAGGCAAGAAGCTGATTATGAAAGCGGAGGTTTCAGACTCCTGAGAAATTCTACCCAGAAGTTACTAACAGCAGTTGAGACTGAAAAGTCAAAATCCATCTTCTATCACAATTGAATGAGTAATGAATGAGATGCAGCTTAAGTTTTGGCAGGCAATTAACTAAAAAAAAAAAAAAAATGCACGGAGCTGAACTGTACTAATAAATAAAGACTGAAATATATTCACTGCCCCAAATACTGATTTTGTTGATTGAAATAGCTGGAATAGAACATAGATCATCCTGCTGCCTGTGTGTCTTGTAGAACACATCACGTGTCAGGGAACTTACCACATCCTTGGTTATGTGGTGGAAACACCTTTTCAGCAGTCTAAGGATCAATTCCCTGTCTGGTTTCCAGCTGAAGTTTAATTGTAGAGGTGTGGCCATGCTGTGACAGCTGGCCTCAGGACAAGAGACCAATCTGCTTAGAAACACTAATGAAAAAAAAAAAAGCCAAAACTGCAAAAGCCCCAATCAATTAATAAACCAAATTATTCAAATCTTTATCTGTCACTGCTTGGTTTTCGACTGGTGTAGTCTTTCTCTGACTCTGTTGATTTCCATGAGGAATATTCTTCCTATGCTCATTCTTGCTTGTCTATGCAGTGGCCATTTTTGAGGTGCTCTGATTCTTTTTTTTTTCCCTCAAGACAACAAACTTGAGTCAACTCAGCAGGTTAATAACAGTGCAGAATCTGGAGCAGAGGCTGTAACACCAGCAAACTGTGACTGGAAACACTGTCCAGTCTGGTGGATGAATTGAACCTGAAAAACTGGAGGACAGAATGGACAACAGATAAGGCTGCTGGAACTCTTTCTTCAATAGCACCAGTTTCAGTCCTGAGCTGAACTAGTGGTGATTAGAAGTTCATCTCATTTAGTTTTAGCTGAAGGTACATTTAGTGTGGGGTTTTCCCTTTCTACTTAAATTTAGGTGTTTAATCAAGCTAAGCTTCCTCTAGAGTCAGTGGAGTTGCTCTAACCAACCTGTCCAAATTTATGCCTGACTTCTGTCTAAAGTCTTCTGCATTATGTCTAAAATTAGAGATCTGGGCAAACCTGTGCTTTTGTTTAGGGGTTCAGTGAAAAGCAGATTAAATGGAGTTAAAAACGAATTGTATGGTAACAATGAAAAGTAGGCAAAGACCAGTGGTACCTCTCAATTAATTTTGCTGCAAAAGTAAAAGAGTGGGTCCACAAAAGCTTCTTCTGCTGCCACAGTGCACTTGGCTTGTTAACCAGGCATGAAAGTTTTTTTATTTTTTACTCAAAACAGTTGGTGTCACTGCAAGCATACTTCCCTGATGCAGTTTTCAAAAGTGGTCTTGCCACACAGGATCTCTGGTTTCTGTTTTAATTGATAGGAATAAAGGGGGAGAAACATAAATTTTAATGTGGTTCAAAAATAATAATTTTTAAGCTGTTTTCCTCATACACCTGTCCATAGCTCATTGTGGAAGATTTTTATCTGTTTGCTCATCTTTCCTTTTTATTTCCACATCATAGGCAATTTTCAAGGGAAAGTTTTCCCACTTATTTCTCAGATCCAAATTTGACAAATAAGGAGATAATATCTTGGCATACTTCCAGCAGTTTATATACAGAGCATCCAATTCCACTGAAGTGCTCTCTACTGGCCATTCCTAATTTTCTGTGTAGTTTTATTACTGGCTTCACACTGCATGTGTTAATTGGCAAAGAATCAGTGTTTTGATAACACCTTAATTTATCTGACCATAATGATGGCCCAGAGTGGTTCATTAATATTTGTGTTAAATGCATTAATTAATAAAAAAAAAAAAGCCCACATGTGAAAAATAGATAGCTCTGGGTGATAGCAGTAATGGGATCATCTTCCAGCCATCACCTGCCCAGTCTAAGACTTTGGATGGCAGAATTGCAGAATGGTTGGAAAAAAAATATTAACGATCATCATCCAACCATGTTCACCTCTAAACCATGTCCTCAAGTGACACTTCCACATGTTATTTTCCCCATGTCCCTGGGCAGCCTGTTCCAATGCTTTACAACACTTTCCATGATGAAAGTTCTCTACATATCTAATCTAAATCTCCTCTAGTGCAACTGGAAGCCGTTTCCTCTCTTCCTGTCACTTGTTACCTGGGAGAGGAGACTGACAGCCCCCTGACTACTGCCTTATTTCAGGTAGTTGCAAGGACCAGTAAGGTCTTCCCTCAGCTTCCTTTTCTCCAGTTAAGAGGGATATTAAGGTGGGTGCCTCTGAACTAAAATATTACTACTGTGCATGTAGACAGACAAATGCAATGTATGCTTTTTCTTGCGGGGAGATGATGCTCACCAGCATTTCCTTGAGGAAAGCAAAACCTTCACCAAGGTTTCCTTGAGAATCCAAAGTATACACAAGGGATTGACAGATACAGGTCAGATAAGACCCTGGTCCTTCTAAAGGAGCAGTGGGAATCAGACAGGGTAGACAGGGCCAGCCTCCAAATCTTGATATTTTGAGTTGCTCCAGGAGATGCATTTATATATCACTAATTCAAATATCTTTCCATTAAAAAACTCCACAACATAAACTCTGCCCAGAGCAAAATGCCCTTTCCATTAAGGCTTGAATTTCCCATTAATTTCTTATTCATGTTCTTTTATGGGAAGGTGAACCTGAACAGGAGTTAAGAGGTTAGATTTTGTTAGATTAGGCTTTTGGTCCCTGCCTAGAAACTAAACTGTACTTTCCAGCAAAATATAAATACCCAGCCTTTATAACAAGTGGGAGCTCTGCTGTTGAAATAAAGGATAATATTACCATACATACTTGAACAACTCTGCTAAGTCCTGGAGTTCAGGACACTCAGTATTTTACAGATTTGATCAATTTTTTGCCTGGTCACTTACTCAGAATGCAAATTTGCCCAAGCTCTCTGTATGCAGTTTGCATATAAAATCTGACAGAGATTAATTTTTTTTATATAACTTTTTTCCCTTTTCATCTTCTTGCATGGTGCACTATCTACAACTTAGAGGCTACTTTTGCACACTGACTTGTGCTTTGGCACTGCACCCCCACAAATCTCAGTGGAATTGTTTTCTTTTTGTTTTAATGGATTGAGTGGAAAAATTAACACACCAAAGTGAAGAGAGATAGGAAAGGCAGCCTCTCATGTGACTGTGTTTAAAATACTGGAGAATTTGTCACAGTTGCATTTCCTCTGATTTTGGAGAAGAGCACATACAGAATTGGTTAGAAGTATTCACTGCAACACCTGGGGAATTATATTTCCTAGAAGATTACAGGGGTAATATTAATTATTGAGAGTTCATTTGTTAGGGAACAGAGGTGATAGTTGGATAAAAATAAGTTTAAATATGTGGGAACTTCCTCCCAATGCATTTCCTTTTCTACCTGAAATTCTTTTGAAGTTTTTTCTCACTACAGCTTTGCCCTTGGTGAGTTGTCTAGGATTGCTCAATTCTGTAACAACACAAAATGAAGGATTGTCATCAGGTTCCCAAACAGTTTTGAATATGTATGTTTATAAAATTGCTATTAAAGCCACATCATTTTGCTTTTTTAAAAAAATTTTTAGTGAAAACTTTTAGATCCATTTTTTCTTGGAAATCTTGGCTAAACCTCTGAGCTAGAGTTGCTTTAAGTCATACCTGAAAGAGGATATGGTTTGCATCTAAAGCCTTTTTAATGACTGTTGTTTCTGCCTGGAAAAAGTCAAACCTTGTGCCACAATATTGGAATGAAAATCTCGAGTGGGAGCAGTGGCAGTTAGCCCAGACCCTTGGCTGAAGTAGCACTTGGAAATGAACTGCTGTAAATTTTCAGGGAGAAGATTAAATAATTAGTTTGAGGCTGTGGGGATGAGGATTTGATTGCCAGCATTGTTACAACCTTTCCCACAGTTATGGGAAAAGCACATCTGAGAGCCTCTAAATATTAAATATCAAGGGCTAGCAAGTTTTCCAGGGTGCATCCATTATGAGTAAAGACATGAGGACTCCTGCTACTTTTCCTAATCCACCCTGCCACTTATCTAATATAAATCATCCTAACCAGTTTGGACTACTGCTTTAGGATAATATGAATTGCCTTGTATTAGATCTTCCTCTTTACATAAAAACATTAAATCTGGGTAGCAGATTCTAGACCAGAAAACTATTTAACATAGTCACATTTAGGTGCAATAAATCCAAACTTTAATCTCTGTATAAACTGATTTCCTTGCTGTAATTTCAGAATAATATTTTTATTGTTTCTCTG
Source organism: Agelaius tricolor (assembly GCF_023055355.1). Taxonomy (NCBI): domain Eukaryota; kingdom Metazoa; phylum Chordata; class Aves; order Passeriformes; family Icteridae; genus Agelaius; species Agelaius tricolor. The sequence goes on along the minus strand of NW_027269261.1, from coordinate 110,981,792 downwards.
CTTTGTATGTCTTACCCGTTGGATGAAAATTCTAGGTCTTGTAATGTCATAGATCTGGTTTCTGGTCAAGTTTGACAATCTTTTTTCAGAGATGGAAATTATTTTGAAGCACCAGACAGATCAGGGTTAAATCAACATAGATTTTATTGCCGTGAAATGTTTGATCAAATGTGGTCATTATCTTCATAGACTCATGTAAAACAGGTAGCTTGTATAGGAAATAGAAATATAAAAGATTATGTTTTTCACCACTGAATTATAAATTAAATTAAATGGAAGGAAAAAAACCAAACCAAAACTCCAAAGCAATAAAGAGGACATTGTTTGTTGGTGACCAAGTGCGCACTCACATTTAAATACAATCACAACAGCTGCTGTACAGAACAGAATTAATTGTACAAAATAAAGAAAAGTAAAGAATAGCAATAAAAAGATCAGATCTTTCCAAATGACCTTCACCTGGCAAAGGAAAATGACTTTATCTTCCTCCCTCATTCCCCACACAGCTGTATGTGAATTCTTGTTAAACCTGTAATGAGGGCAGAGGCAAAGGATACTTTTATAAATACAGTTCCTATATAATTTATTGATTCTTCCTTGTGTTGCAGGCTTGTGTCTTCTACAAATGCTGTTTCTTCTTGTCCTTAGAAATAAAGAATCAGAGCAGCAGAACTATTTCTCCAAAGGATAAATGAAAGTCAAATGACCTTGGAATTCACCAGCAGCCCTTTTGGATCCCTAAGATATCTAAGACCAAAATTTCTGGTTGGTATTAGGAAACAAACAAAAACCAAAAAAATAGCAGTTAGAGATTGTAAAGTTAAAAGTGGCTCTTAGGACAATAAACAGCCCTTCTTGAGCCTGGCTGCAAAACTGTGAGCTGCGCCTGTGCCACTGAGTCACGTCCAAAGGAGGAGATGAACTGGGGAAATATTTACACAGAGGTCCAGGATTTGGAAGGACTATACATTGTGCCTGCTTTTTAGCAGATTTTTCTGGTTTTAGGAAAAGTCAAAGAGAAACTTCAAAGAGCAGATTCCGTGTTGATTTGGAGAGCTGAAGTCTTTTCCCAACAAATGTTGGTGTTTATCTTAAAAAAGGAAGCAAATGAAAGGCCTAAATTCACCCCTTCTTCCAGTTCTCCAAGGCAACAGAATGACACTTAGGAAGAGTTAGGGTTAAAGATGGCAGCACAAAGGACAAAGTTCTTGACAGTCTTCAGTTGAAGGTGGCAGAGTCATCACTGCTCGCCTGTGATTCCCTCTCCTTAACAGGCCACGTGAGCTCTGTTCCACTTCTCATAATCTGACAAAACTCTACTACATTACCTGTCTGTCATGTAATGGTGCTGAATGAGGGCTGTGTGAACAGAGAACCAAACCTCAGGGCAGAGGTGAGAACTTTGCTCCTACTCTGCCAGACTCACCTGCTAAGCTTAGTCATCACAAGAGCTGTTTGCACTCACAGTGAGTAACACCTTGCTCTAGAAAAATAAGTTTGTAGTCAGTCAGTGTGTTTGCTCCATGAGTAATTTGCTAATAAATCCAAGAGTCAGAAGCTGCTCTTTGTGAGTCAATTGTGCCAGGACTTAGGATAAGGAGTAAATAAAATGTTTTGAGATTCATGGTGGGAAAGGTGTAACTCATACAGAGCTGAGCAATGGGCTGAAGCACAGAAGGATCCAACTACTAAAACAGCACTTGGGTTATGAATCAAATTTTGGGGTCCAACAATCATAATGACTCATTTTCCTGGCCATGAAACTTGGGAGACTTTTCTCTACTCCTTTGATGGTTTTGACATTGGATAAACACTTCCATAATCTCTTAAAGGAAGATATTTTTTTCCTTTTTCTGATCAGATAAATTTCCAAGTCAAAGAGGTACAAGTATACTTCAATCTGACACCAGAGAGCACCCACTACCTTCAAATAATGAACTTCCTTCAGGTTTATCTGGGTCATGAATGTGTTTTGAGATGGCAATGTTTTCACAGAGATAAGGACTAAGAAAATAATAAAACCCCCAGACCTACAACATGGGAACATGGACAGCACAGGAATGTAAGTGGGAACCTAGGCTGAGATTTTAACAGGAGCATCAGTGAATCCATTGCTTAAAACCTCACTGAAAGTTCCAGTGTTAAAAACTAAAGGTATTTTGACACCAAATCTTTCAGACAGCTAGTTCAGCAGAAAAGGCAGTGATAATTATTGTTCGCTCAATAAAATTATTAAGTGTGATTAAAAATAGAAATTAGAGAGCCTGCCAAGGTCAGCAAACTTGCAGCTACATTCAAAAAAGAATTTTGCTTTTAAAATGTGCTAAAGTACTAAGGGAAAAAACAGAACGTTTGACATGGAAATAGAAACAACTTCTTAATGGTAAGAACAAATAGCAGTTCAATCAGGTAGAATTAGATCTATATGGACCATTAACAAAAGTATAGAGGGGTCATTAAGCCAAAAACTGGAAGTTCTGGGGCTTGAAGTGTGCTCAGATTTATTAATAGTAATAGATTAAAGGGTAATCCAGGCCAAAAATAATCTGTTGCCTGAAGAGCAGACACTCATAGTGATTATGTAACAGTGAGAGACTTAAGTCTTGAAATAAATCATTGTTGGGACCTTGGACCATATCCTGATTAGGCAAATATTTCATATAAGGCTGCATACATATTATTTGCAATGTTAAGCATTTTAATTTGATGGTAATAAAATGTTGCTTTAACAACAGTTTCATAGATTTATTTGCCCAACCATTTATTCCTCCTTCTCCAAAAAGTCGATGTTTTAGTGGAAAAAACTGAAAAGGATTTTAAAAACCTTTTACTTATATTTTTTGCCCAAACAAAATCTAATTTAAATCTATCCACATCTTGAAATAGATGTTCAAATTAAATTGCTTTACAGCACATATTTTACAGATGTTGCAAATCTGCATATCTGACACAGTCAAACTTTTGATTTTTCCCTTTCCTCTCCCTCAGTTTGGGCAATAGAAAAAGCAGAATAATTTTCCTTTTCACTTTTAGTTATGGTTACCTAGTTTCACTCAAGTATCTAATGTTTTAGGACAGTTCCACGATGTTTCTGCTGAAGACATCTCTGAGGACTGTTCATTTGACTTTAGAATTTCTCCAGAAGTACCAGTACATATTCATTAAATTAATTTAATAAAATTAAATTTTTTGAGCCACTTATCTGATCTTGGTATGTTAAGGAGGTGGAGTGCCATGGAGATACAGCTGTTTCCCTCAATGCAGGGGGGCAACTGCACTAAAGCAGGTATCTGAGTTATACACCTACCTTGAGCAAGGACAACTCTGGGCAAAAGCATAGATTTTTTTTTTTTTTTTCACAGATTTCTTTAAATAAACAATCAGGGACTCCTTACCTTCTAGAGTGTTTTCTCATGGTGATGGCAATGTCCTTACTGACTTTGAGAGGAACAGCATCATGCCATTATCACTCTATTGCCTTCCATAAGTTGAAAGGTGAGGGTGACACTGTTCAGTTTAATTCCTTGCATCTGGCTCTAAACACTGCATGTATTTGTCCCAGTCCTCAGGTTTAGTCTAAACTGATCATCCAAGGTGTAATCCATGCTAACAACTTCTAGAGAGTGAAAATGTGTGTGAGAGCTTTTGTCACCCACAGTTATCTACCGCTGTCTCTGGGATCCTCCAGCTCTTCCTCCAAGTGAGTCCAGTTCTCTTAAAGGTTTCATGTCATAACTGTCAAAACTCTGTCTTAGATACCTAAAACATCTCAAATGGCTCTAAACATTTACACATGGACAACTATAGTTCTTCTTAACACAGAAATATCTGAATTGTTCCTTGGAAGAAAAGGTCTGGTTCTGCTGATTTGAAGTAGAGTTTAGATGGACAACACCAAGCCCTCCCAGCAATACCATTCCTTCCTAACATTCTCAATAAGGTGATGTTAGAGAAACAAGAAAAAAAATGGAATGAAGTCTCGTTGAAGGAGTTAGAATGTGACTGGAAAAAGTCCCTAGACTCAAAGAGTCTTGAGCTCAAGCTATACCTCCTGTGTTTTCTGCTCGAGGATGTGTGGTAGATGGTAAAGTAATATTTCAAGAGTACATTAGCAAGGTTATTCCCACTCAGCTGCTGTGGACTAAGCCAATCTGTCTTATTTGTTGTTTTGTTTTTATTTTGTTTCCAGTGAGTGGATTCTGTTAGACCTCCACACCTCAGCTGGATTTATAAAGACAATAAAGTCGCAGAAACAAGCTGTTGGAGAAAAGAAAGCATTATAAAATCAAGGCAACACAAAAGGTGACTCCAATTGCCTGCACTGATTGTGTTGAACAGAGACCCAGGTATGGCAGAGTGCTGTGGTACCAGGAGCTGAGAAAATAGAGAACAGAAGCCCATGCTGTCATTTAAACTGAAGTTCACAGAGGGATCAAGGCTCTTACTGAGACTATCAAGGTTTGTTTTCCTTTTAGTCTGCCATGCTCTTTTCACAAGAGACACCATGGCTGCTGCTTGAATGGTCAGGACAGATTCCCAACAGGTTCTGGCCTCATTCCAGTGCAGCTTTATTTTGCATTCCCATGTACAGGATGGTTCATTTGTCCCGTGACCCAAGAATTCCTTTCTACCAGATTTCCATGTTGGTTTTTCAATGGTGAGTAGATCAGGTGTTTCCCATGGACCAGAGGAAGCCTTTCTTTCAATCCATCCAGCATGAGAGCAAAGCCAGGATGCTGGAACTGTGTGTCCCACAACTGATGCACTGACCCTCACTCTGCTGCTGGAGAAGAAAGTGCTTCAAATTTCATGCGCCATCTCAGCCAAGTCCAGAAGTGCTTATAAAAAACAGTGTTAGTGTATCATTCAGAACAATCAAATACTACGTGCACAAAAAAGCAGTTTAGAGCAACATAAATTTTAAAAAAGTGACAATTTCATCACACAATTACTGTACACTGCTGTTCTTAGGGTTGAATACTTTCCTCTCTCACGCTCTCTCTTTCTCTCTGTTTTAATCTTTCTTTTTTATTTTCTTTTTATTTTCTTTTTTTACTATTTTTTTCTTTTTCCCCCCCCCCCCTTTTTTTTTTTTTTTCCTCTGGATTTGGTCCACTGGAGATAAATTGCCCTCAATGATATATATATTTAAAAAAAATATCAGCAGCAAGACTCTCTCGAAATAGATTCTGTTTGATGTAGCTAGTCTGTCTTTTCTGTTTTGCCCTCTTTCACAGCAGCCTCTGAAGTTTTCCGCAGGGGGGCTTTCTCCGAGTTGGCGTGTCCTTGGCCGGATTCCGCCGCTCCTCCGTTTTTGTGCGATGTGTGCTTTTCCAAGTAGTTCAGCATTTCACTGAGAACAGTTTGGAAAGTGCTTAGGGCAGCACATATTGCAGGAGTTCCAAAACCGTGAGTGATCAAACTACAAATGGGAAAGAGACAGAAGAAGAAAAAAAAAAGAAAAAGAAAAAAAAAAGAAAAAAATAAAGGGAAAGAAATACACACACACACATAAATATCAATGCGCCCACAAACACCGAGGAGTTTACAGTACGCTCATTTTGCTATACTGAAATTCAAGATTTGCTCCCTAAACTATTTATTACCTGTGGGAGGAACAGAAAAGAAAGGAATAGAGCCAAAGAGCAGACTGCATGCAGCTTCAAAGGTTGTTTTTGGTGGAGCCTCAGTTCTGAAACACCACAGGACAGACTCTCAGCAAGTGCAGACTGACACAGGGCTGTTGACTTCAGAGAAGCCAAGACAGAATCCATGCCCTTGGCTCTTCAGCATTGCTAATTTTCCAGTGTCATAAAGTCTGGCTCCCCCTTCTTGAGTAAATAAAAAGAATTTTGTGTGGTTTATTCAAAATTCTGGATCATACTCAGTTGACTTGATGATCTTGGAGGTCTTTTCCACCCTTAATGATTCTATGATTTTATAGCTCTTAAACATGACCTGGTTATTCTAAATAAAGATATGACTGCATCTGTACTAGGAAATTCAGCAAAGCCAAGGATTCCATCTCCAACCCTCAGCACAATTGGCATGATTTGGTCATATCCCTGCTGCTATGCTCATGGACCATCCAACAGGGTGAGATCTGAAGTTCCTGCTGGGAATAGACCCTGGTCGATATCCTTGGCCAATACCCATGTTCAAGCAATGAACAGAAAATGTTTCACATAGGGCTGGTTTAGCCAGGCTGAATTAATGAATAATCATAACCAATTACTGGCAAAAATAACACAGTTCTAATGATGCTTCCCTGGTAGTGTTGAATTTACTGATATAGATTTGCCCTGTTGCACCTGCCACCTAAACATCTAAATAAGGGGATTTTATAAACACTGAATTTTTATTGTCATTGTTCCTAGCTGCCGCCTGTACATCCAGAAGTGTGACAGTTTTCTACATGTCTTATCTCTTGGATACCATCTCTGTGAAGACCATAGAATCCCAGAAAGGACTTTAAAGAACATCTCATTCCACCCCCCTGGCATGGGCAGGGACAGCTTCCACTACCCCAGGATGCTCTCAGCCCCATCCAACCTGGCCTTGGACACTTCCAGAGATCCAGGGACAGCCACAGCTTCTCTGGGCAACCGGTGCCAGAGCCTCTCCACCCTCAGAGTGAGGAATTTCTTCCCAATATCCCATCAAACTCTGCCCTCTGTCAGTGGGAAGCCATTCCTCCTTTTCCTATCACTCTATGCCCTTATCCAAAGTCCCTCTCCAGGTACCATGGAGCCTGTTAGGACACAAGAAGGGGCTTTAAGGCCTCCCCAGAGCCTTTTCTTCTCCAGGCTGAACAATCCCAATCAGCCTTTCATTGTAGCAGAACTGCTCCAGCCCTCCAACCATCTTCATGGACTCCTCTGGACTTGTTCCAACAGCTCCACGTCATTCCTATGCTGGGGACCCCAGAGCTGCATTCAAACCTGCAGGATGTCCCAGCTACCATAGGATATGGGACATGCCACTAAAAATTGGTTTTTAGGCAATTGTCTTTGGCATCATTTGCCTAAATATTATGTGTGCAGTATAAGATTATCATGAAAGGGCCAAAAAAACCAAAGTTATTATGGGGCAACCAAGTTGTTCTCCTTGTTATAGTGATTCATTTTCATAAGTGGTATGTGAAAACAAAAACCCCTGCCCTAATCATCCAGAGTTTTAGTTTTAATTTAGAAACATAAATTAAAAATTATTTCAAAGATTGAAATGCCATTGAAATTTTCAAAAGTGATTTCAGTTATTTTAATCCCACTCAGAGAAGAAAAAAGATGAAAGGAACAGAAGCTAATTTTTGAGTTTGTGGGCATTTTTGGGAAATCAATACTTTACATTGGTTTGAGTGAAGGAAAAAGAAAACCCACATCACAGTGATTTCGCCGAGGAAAAATAATTGTTTCCTATTCCCTGCTGGTTAAGATTTTGTCCCTACAGTCACTCTTTGGCTGTCTTGGGCACCACATCAGTAAAACCTGATCTGATGTAGAGACCCACATGAGGGTTAGAAATACGAATATTTCACTTCAGTGACCTGTTTCCTCTGCGCTTTGGCTTCTTGGTCTTTCCAGGCTTTTTCAGAAAAAATATGAAAATGTAGGGACTAAGGGGAAAGAGGTTTTAGAGGACATGGACAATTGGTAGGATGTTGTAAGTATTAAAAAAAACACATGGAAAAGGCTTCAAGATATTTCTTTGGGTCACCTTTCTGTCTGCTAGACATGGGAAACCTATTTGATAGGAAAGCTGGTATTTTAGGGAAGACACAAAAATATGTGAATTCCAACCAAAATGAGTGCTCAATATGGAAATATGTCTTCATTTCAGATTGGGAGTGGCATAGTCTTTTATAAAAGATCTCCAAAAGGCTATTTCCAAATAACTAGCATTTAGAACATTTATCCATCAGTCTCCAGGCACTTTTCAAAGCAGGAATTTATATTTACTCCCAGTTAGTAATGTGAGGAAAATTATAATTAAATATTTACAAGCAATATTTTGCAGACATCAATTAATAATACCACATAAAGTTTGGATGCTTGAAGTTTGAACTTGTATCAATATCTGGATCTTTATAATTTATCATTGCAAGGAGGTAAACATACCTCAGTTTAATTTTATTTTCTTTTTAGGTATGCCTGGCATACCTAAAAAGAATTATAAAAATCATCATCATTGTAAGTCATGTTTTAAATAGCTGTAAAAACTAGATCAGCAGTAGCATACATGAGCATTCTAAGTCCTTTCAAGTCACTTTAGGAGTCAGGTGATTTAATGATTTTGTGTTGCATTTTATAATAATTTCTGGTCTTCAGAAGTCCAGAGAAATTAAAATGTGATGGAGTTTGCAGAAACAGTAAGCAAGAAAAAGGAAATTAAAGGTATCATTACTAGTTATGTTATTGCATGATTTTTACAGTGCTTGTGTGATCTTCTGGGTCCTGATTTGGGGAACTGACTATACTGAGACACGTAAAAATCTTTATGGTCTTGCAAATAAAAGAAACTTGTGTATGTATTATAGAAGTTGGAAATATCTGCATTCATTCATTCATTCATTCATTCATTCATTCATTTCCAGTAGATTCAAATAATATAATCACAGAGTCATTCAGGTTGGAAAATACCACCAAGATCATTGGGTCCAACCATTCTCCCAGCACTGCCGAGCCCATCACTAAACCATGTCCCCAAAAGCCACATCTGTGTGGTTATTGAACACTTTCAGGGATGGCGAACCCACCATTTCCCTGGGCAGCCTTTTCCAATACCTGACCACCCTTTCAGCTAAGTTTTTCCTAATATCCAATCTCACCACCCTTTCAGCTAAGTTTTTCCTAATATCCAATCTAAACCTCTCCTGGCTCAACTTGAGGTTGTTTCCTTGTGTCCTATCGCTTGTTACCTGGGAAGAAAGACTGACTCCCACCTGGCTACAATCTGCTTTCAGGGCATTGTAGAGGCTGAGAAGGTCAAGTAAACAGTAAGTTTAATAGAGGATTAGAAGGAAAAGAAACTTTCTGGCCTACAATTTTTGAAACTTTCAATTTGGGAACAAAAGGAATGATACTGTGTTCGTTTGCCTGCTCAATAGACCCTGAGAAGTAAAGTGGGAATACTACCTTCAAAACTTAGAGGGATTGTCTCAGAAATGATCTCTAGGGGTGGGAACAAACTTTAATGTTCTGCAATGCTGAACAAGACTGTAGAAAATCCCCGAATGGGAAAAAAATCTTATATTAAGATACGTATGTGTAGGTGCCAACTTGTAGGTGTAAACATCAACAGTGCCAAGCTCCTGTTACCACCAAAGAGGACTTAATGTAGTTTCCTATCTGTAAGAGTCTACAGTGATTTGATATGTCCTGTGACATCTGGAACATCTGCACAGATTTGCTAGATATGATACAGGACTGAAGTCCAGGCCACTTCTAGATGTTTTAGTGCTGGGCAGGTTATCCTTGTGTATCTCAAATTGTTTACGCAAATGAATTGAGCCCTGGGGCTTTGTTCAATAGAGGTCTGGAGAAGAATTAGCATATTAAATGGGTGTGTCTCCTTGATGGTTAGCTGCACCATTCCCCTGGCTACACTAGGGGCTCCATCCTAAATAAAAATGTGATTTGGGTGCTATTTGAGATGTTCTGAGGTACCCAGACATCTATGTCATGTGAACAGGTAATAATACAGGGGGTTAGAGGGGACCAGGACCCTTTTAAAGCAGCAGTGGTGGATGGAATACCTAATAGCACCTAAAAAAGCTTTGTGATATCTTGCCCTAGATCTTCATTGACTACATGAGAAGCTCAGACATCCAGCTCACATAAAAGCACCAAGATATTGCTACTTTATCCAGAGCAGAATTTGAAACTTCTGATTTAAAAAACTAACGCTCATAGGAAAAGAATGTTTTGGAGTAAGTAAGGGGTCTCCTTCCTTTACAGTTTAGCCTTTTAGTTACCAGTAACCATTAAATATGGCAGCTCTCACCAACATAGCCTTATGTCTCTTATTAAAAAGCCAACTCTTTTTAGTGAAATGGTGCTGCAGAGTCTTGTGGTAACTCTACTTTCAGTTCCTGATGAACAGATTCTTCTCCACAAATGGGGATATGCAGAGCCTTTTAATTTTCCCATGAAGCTTATTAAGAGAAATCATTTTTTAGAAAATTTCTAACCAGCCCTTCTTGCCAAGCTCCTATGAGGGTGTATTTTATTAGGCTCACTTTAGGTAATGAGCATAAAAAGGCCGAGAGATATTATCTTCTACTTTATCTTACATTTCTATCAGTAATTCCCCCTGCTCTAATTTTGGTGGTCCTTACTTCTCTGCAAGTTAAAGTCTTTGAAAAATTCAAGAAAGTTGGATAATTTCCCTTTGCTGATGAAAGTAAGTTTCAAGTTTGGGAGAAAATCTGATTTTACATTTAAATCAGACATAACAGACAGAAGATTAATGGCAGAGCATTCAAATGTGTTTCTTGAAAGTCAAATTTAGCTGCCTGATTTTCCAGGCTAATTGAGCTCACACTGAAATGTGGGTTAATTTTTGGTATTCTCCATACCTATGAAAGGAGTTGCTTTCATTATCATACTTTCATTTGGTTTTATAAGCCTAAAATTAAACATGGTGGTTTCATAATGGAGTCTTCTGGGTATTCTCAGCTTTGTAGTGCATCCCACTACAGCTCCTATAAACCAACTTTATTGTTCTGAGAGGCAAGGCTGAAATCTCTGATTCTGGTGTTGGAGAGGTGCAGAAAGAAGGCAATGAATATCAGGCCACACATTACAAAGCCTGGTGCTTGAGGATATCCAGACCTGCCTGTAATTCTGCCCAATGCTATGATGCAATTATGTCTGCTCATGTTTTAATGATGGCCTTACTTAAAAGTGGAAAGATCCAAGTGTGCCTGAAGGCTTGGAGTCTCATTTGGCAACCACCTCAAGGACTCCTCCCTACCCCAGGCTGGTGAAGCTCTGACATGAAGCAAAGGAAACAGCTTCCCTCTCAGTGGGGAGGGGGAAGAGGCCATCTGCACAGAATGTTTACATCCTCATTTAAAATAAATAAGCCCTTTAAAATAATAATAATAATGAAGACAAAGCAACCTTGAACTTATTGGTCAGATTTTCTTAGAACTTTGACTGTGAAAACTCCATGATTATCCAAATTCAACAGCACAGAGCTGATGACAGATGGGAAGATATGATATGACGTTTAATGGCTGTAAAGGAAATGATAAAATATTTGTATCTCTTCACCGACACAAGTAACATCTGAATATAGAGGCAGAAATATTGACTTTGAGGTGCTTCTGTTTCAAGGTCTCTCTTGTGAAGGTTGCCTAGAAAGTTAAATGGTGATAACTTTACTTCAGAAGCTCAGAAGGTCTAACCATGATAAAAGTTAGACTGATAGTTAAAAATCAGAACATGGGCAGTGTATATTACAGGGATAAGAAGGATGAGAGTAGCAAACAGTACAGAAGTTGCCTTCAAACTAGGCTCTCATGTTTTCCTTCTGTTCATAGCCTATTAAGGACAAGTCCTCCTAAGCAGATTGACCTCCTTCTACCATGTGTAAAAGCCAAGGAGAAAATAGGAGGAGAGCTTTAGAGCTGGGGCCCCAAGTTTAAGATAATATATTTTGGCTGATGCCCCAAATTTAAGATAATCTATTTCATATCTGTAAATTTCAGACTTTAGGGCTCATTTTCCACACTAAGAAGAATTGCCCAGGCAACAGACCTGAAACTTCCAAAAACTGTGGAGTGTTTCTGAACTGTAGACCAAAGTTTAAAACATTTAGTGGTTCATCTTTACTTTATGGGAAGGCAAAGAAACAGATGAAGTTCATTCAATTTACTACCATCCATAAATTTTTCCAGTGAGGAAATGTAGCTGAGAAGCCCTATTGCCCTCCTCAAATGAGAGAGACCAAAAATTAACATTTCTAAACATGCTCATGACAAAATGCAATCGATTTTGTAGCCTTTTAATTTGGAAAGGAGGGGAGGGCATTCCTTTTTCTTTTGGGAAACATGAGAGTGCCTTAAATTCTTTAAGAAATCCTAAGTGCTGTGTTGAAAATCTAAGCACCTCCAAAGATTTTTTTGCATCTTTGATGAATGTATGTACATTTTTTTCCCATGATTATGGAACCTAGTTTTTAATGAATCAGATAAAAAAAAGAAAACAGATTTTTGTCTGTTTTTTTGACTCCATAAGTTGTGACTTTAAAGGAATATGGTAACATACAGCTCATTACAAAAACCTATTAAAATATTAGAAATTAGAAAGGATTTAGTTCATCAAAAGAGCAGGACAAGATGATTGAGACCTTACTAAGTAAAGATCAAGGAAGGAATCCCTTGGAAAGGAAGTGAGGGAATGATACCAGAAGAAGGCACTCTAAGACTTATGGTAAATAAAGAGATGAGGAAAAAAAGTAAAAATAAAATTTAAAAAAAGAAAAAAAATAAATAAACAATTTGTTGGTTCATAGAGCCTCAGCACTGGGCACCAGTGTTGCTCCTCTCAGTTCAATCCAAAGATTGAGGGAGCTCCTGGAAATCAGGGAACTCTAGAGGGCACCAGAGGTGTTTCACCATAAACTTCGTTGTGCACCAGGCTTCTTCCAGTCCCTGCATCCAAACAGGAGGCTGCTGCTGTGAACTGAGATCACTGGAATTACAACAGAAGCTGCTCTACCTCCTGATAAGCCAAGTGTAAAAAAAAAAAAAGAGAGAACAATGTACAAAAGGGGGTGAGCACATCTTTGAAGACAACCCACAAGTAAAGTCTTTGGGCTTGGCTTCTTGTTACAGTTTAAAGAACACGCTGAGCTTCAAAACCTGTTTCAGTGCTCCGTTTTCCCCTTTGGAAAGAAGGATGTTACTTTCTCACTGCTCCCAAAGTCTGAGATTCTGGTTTCTTGTCTGTCACTTTTCGTGTCACCTCGTCAGCGTGGTGCCAGGCACTGGCAGGAGGCTGACAGCTCCAGGCTCAGCGAGCAGCTGAGCGACAAAACTCTTGTCTCAAACGGTTTCACAGGAAGGGAGTTTCATATCAGCTGGATGGCTCGACAGAACACAGAATAATCCATAAGGATGCTGATTGCTTTCATTACCTAACTTTAGTATTCTGAACTTATTACTTTTTGTGTGTCTGTTTTTATAAGGTTTCTGCAGTGAAGGGAGTGTCACATACAAGAAAGTAGTTTTCCCTTTGCTGTTTTGCTGTCTTTATATATAAAATAGAAGACCTGGGTGTGATTTTGCATCTTGATGAAATGTAGCCTTGAAGTTAAAGGATCAAATGCAACTGCAGTAGTCAGTGGATAATCTCCTTTCCCTATATGATGGATGGCATTAGTCGGGTATCTGAAATTTCCAAACACCACAGATTCTTAGAGACACAATTGTCCCGGAAGCAAATGTAGAAGATATATCTATACCAAATTTTACAAGTGAAGAAAGTGAGGCTAGGAGGGTGTTTGATGAGGTCATGGAGTCTGTATGTATAAACCAAGACACAGACATAGATCTTGTGAGTATAATCTCAGAAAGTCTTCTGTTTGAAAGGTTTATGTGTTATGGCTTTGGTATTGCAGCACAGAATGTGGGTTATTTTTGATGGGTTTTCTGCTAACTCTAGTTTACACAGGATTCTGGGAAACCAAGAAAAGAATTCTGTTAAAAATTAAAAAAAAAAAGGGACAAAACTGTTCTGATGTAAGGGCAGGGTAAGAAGAAAAAGACATGAAGACATATCAGTTTAACTTTCAGGTTCCTGGCTGAATCTCAGATGTGACAGTGAAATGGAAGAGAGAAGAAGGTATGTGTTCTCTCTACTCAACAGGAGAGAAATAGTATCTAAATATATATATATATATATATATTTTAATTGCTGTCTTATTGATTTGCATATTTGGTCCAATTAGAGGGATACCCTAAATGCTGATCTGAGTGGCAGATGCATGTGAAACAGGATGTCTCTTCACACCTAAAATGACCCCAGGTCTCCCCATTCACCAGACAGGTGAATCACTCTAAGGTTCTTAAGCTGAAGCTGAGGAATGCTGTTGATTCAGCTTTAGCTGCATTAGCAAAGTGAAAATACAGAGATTCCTCAGGCCATGAGTGACCTGGCACAGCCTGGCCCCACCTCTATCAATCAAGCATTTTGACCTGAAAGTAGTGGCCATAGCCAAGCTTCCAACTGAGGCAAGGCTCAGCAGTACCTGGGAATTGTTTGGGACAGAAAGAGGTGGTCTTGGCCAAATTCATTCAAGGAACCACAGAAGCATCCAACATTACAGACATTTGTGATCCAGTGTCCAGGTCTAAAGGCACACAGTTCATTAGATTAATTTTTGTGTATCTTTTGAGTATCTTTGTGTATCTTAATTTCTGCCTGTCTTCTTTCCGTCTTTGAAATGTGACACAAACACTTCCCTTCTTCACAGCAGGAATCTCTACAACAGAGAATAATTGGTTAATCTGCTCTGGTTCTCTGCTCTGGAGAGGCCTGGATGCACTAAATATGTGAGTAATGCAGAAATACCACAGAGATGAGTGATATGGAATGATGGATATTTCCCACACTGACATGCCTCAGATCTACCTGTACAGCCTTAAAAGGAAAAGGATGGGGTTTGATGGTTGTGTTGGTCAATGTTGATCCAGATCCAGCAGAAGAACCTGTTGATTGCAATGTCACCATTCAGCTCTGCTGATTTAGAGGCAGAATTACATTGTTGGGGATTATCCAAGACTTCACCATCTCCCCTCACAACTCCCTGTGTCATAAAATCTCTGAGTGTGTATGTCAGAGCCCTTGTGTCTCCAGGCAGATTTATCTTCACCTGCTGCAGGTCATGATTGCCCTGGTTTGCTGTTTCTGGGCTTTTTGAAAGTGAATGATTCTCAGTGTTTTACATATGTTTTGCTTACATCTATCCTTTTGCTATCTCTAAATGTTACAATCTTATAATGCTGAAGAAAGATTTATATAAGCTGAAAGGTCCTGAAAAAAATAGAGATGAAGCCTCAGCTGTACTGACATCTGTAAGATTTGAATCTGGTTTAAGTTCCATGAGAAATTAACTCCCCAGCTTTTCCCTCTTCCATACTCAGGTGCATGCACATGTACACAGAAACCTCACATGATTCTGAGGGATTCTGGGGAAGAACCCTCTGAATTATAAGTAAGAGAAGGTATTTTAAAAGAAATGAAGTTTTATGTAAGTACTTTCCTTTTCTCTTTCATTTTTACTTCTCTTTCTTTTGCTCTTGCTCTTCTCACTCTTTGCTCTCCTGATGATAGTTATGGTCTCTCCACTTTGAAAGTAAGGGGTGAGAAAAACAGGTTCCTCCCATTAAGCTGTAGAAAATTTCAGGCTCTTTTCTAGTACTGATATGCTGACTTTGCTCTCCTTTGTAGTAAACCCACAAATGCTTTGCACAAATCAGCCTTTAGAGGACAATAAGGAGCTCCTGTGTCCGGACAAAAAGTCTCAGCACTTAGTAATGGAAATGGATTTTTCCAGGTTTTTTTTTTTTTTTTGTTTGCTTCATGGCTTCAATATGAATTTTTCCTCAGAAACTGGGGGTGGGGTAGCTCAAGTGGTGGCTTTCAGGCCAGGCAAAACCCACAGGACAATTTGTGTTCAAGGTGTGCAAGACCAGGCTGGGTGGGGCTTTGAGCAACCTGGTCTGGTGGAAGTGTCACTGCCCATGGCAGAGAGGCTGGAACAAAGTGGTCTTTAAGGTCTCTTCCAACCTTTCCAGCTCAAAGAAGAGCTGAAGGATAGGTTGGGCAGCCCTACAACCTATCACCTCTTCCTGGATGCAGATTTATGTAATGCTTGGAAATCTGAGCTACCCCAACACTTATCCTGTGAGATTTGGGATCCAGCCCTGGCAAGGCAGGACTTCCCTAAATCTAAATTTATAACACAGGCAGCACCTTACTGGCCTGTAATAAGGGCCAGTGCTTCCAGGATTTCTAAAATTACACTTTTATTGGTGATATATATTTTCCACTGTGCCCAGGAATAGTTTGGGTTAGTGCTAGTCAGACCAGGAGGAAAAAAACCCCAGAAATTCTGCAGATGAAGAAAAGCTCAGATGGCCAATGCCTCTTCTCTGGCACTACTTTTATCTGCTAGTACCAATATATTTGAAGCTATTTGAGGTTGTCAATATAACTTCAACAACCTACTGAAAAGCAACGTTATCAATGTATATTCTCTGCAGTAAGGTCCTCTAAAATGTACTGAAAAGGGAGAAAAGTTGAATGAAAAAAGCATAAAATGACTCTGGCTCAGGTAGTGGACAATATTTGCTGCTGTTAATGTAAGGGTCTGAATTGTCTGTTCATGATTGAATAATACTGGAAAATCACTCTTCATGGAGCATTGAGTTTTGAATTCAGGTCATGATGAACATCTCAGATAGCAGCTGCACAAACAGGGGTGTGCCAAAGGTGTACAAGAGTCTCTGATTTTTTGCATAAGGTTGTGCAAAATCCAGCAGTTCTCAGGCTCACTGGCAGCTCCTTTGAAGATTTCCCTTTTTGTGCTTTGTGTGAAATTTGAGTTTGGAGTTTGAGCAAACCCAACACTTCTGATCCCTTCATGGGGACTATCCTGTACTTCAGGTTGGACACATTTGCAGATCTTTATGAACTAAGACTCAGTGAAAAAAATTCAGAGAGAAGCGTGAACTTGAAGATTTAAAACAGAGGAAATGGGGAAAAAACTGCTTCCATCTGATCTGTGCCAGGCTTTGAACCCTGATCTTAAAAATTAACATAGAACAGGTAACATCAGGAGAAAGTGGAGTACACAACTCTACACTGAAGAGTTGTAGGGGAATTTATTCCTAAAGAAAACTCCCTTTCACCCCAATGCAGTAGAGGCTGGATCCAATTCCACTGTAGATATCTGATGTTATAGCTCTTCAGAAAGCCTTTCAATATCTTAGAACTTATTTTAGTCATAGACATTTGTGTGATTCCTCTGATATTTTTTTATGGTCATAAAAATTCTCTTCAGATTTCTGAAGATTTCATCATAACATAGAATCATGGAGTGGTTTGGGTTGGAAGGGACATTAAAGATTCTCTTGTTCCCCCATGGGGAAGGGGGGTTGGAACAAGATGAGATTTAATGTTCCTTCCACCCAAACCATTCTATGATTTTGTGATATTTAATCTCAAGAAGACAAGTAGTGGTAGTAGGGGTTGAGATGATCTGGGTGTGAAGACTGATGGATTTAGGGAATGGGAATAATGATTTTTTTTGCCTACATTAGGTTTAGCTGTCCATAGTGTAAGTGACTAGTGTGTACTAGTTGACTAATCTCCCATTCTGGTGCAGATCTAGACCAGACTGTTCAGCCAATGGAGTTTAGAGAACAATTCTAGCTACACTGATGTAGACATCTATGTTAGACCTGTTTAATTCAGATTTCTCGAGCTCCACAGGTGAGATTCCTGGACACTGTGGCAGAAGATGTACAGAAGATGAACAGCTGGCTGCAGTGGAGGCTCCTACAGGCACCTGAGCAGAGTCAGAAGTCCAGGTCAGAAGCTGATCTGACCTCAGCATCTCTACACTAGCTGGAAAAGAAATATGGTCTCAGCTCCACCTCTGGGTCTGGCAGCCCTCACCATTCCCTGAGCACAATTAGAGAAGGCTCTGATTTAAGGCCAGGGAAGATCCTGTGTAGGATCAAGGCCTGTGCTCCTCCAGGTGCCCATCTTCAGTCCAACACTTGAGCTCTGCAGCAGACATGAAAGAAAGTGCTGACTGATCCAGAGCTGCCTGCAGAAACTTTTCCCTCCAACTGCTGAAGACATCAGAGAAGGAAGGATGGGAGCTGTACCAGTTGACAGTTTTGTAGCTAAAGCCTTCAGCATTTTATCCTGACTACTATTTCTACTTTAAACACAGGAATCCTTAGGGATTAGCCACCTCTTACCACATTTCCTCTGTGTGCATGCAATAGGGAATTATCTCTTTTTTCACAAGCTTAGGTAGCTGATTAAAATCCCTCTATGAACATTCTGCATAAATAAGGATGTTTCTCTTGATGTGTGCATGTAGTTGGGTGTTTTGGAGTGTGTATTATGGAAAATATAAACACAGCTGGGTGCTCTGTGTGTGCACATGCACAGCACTGCTTGAGGAAAGGAGTGGGATGGTCCTGGTGTGTTCTTACACAGGTGGGGTGCTCACAGATGTGTGTGAGAATAAACAGGAATGTCAGGAATGTGTTCACTTGGGGATGGGGAATTACCCTTGCCACTCCACATCTCAACAGGTGTATGGAAGAAGTGGGATGTTGGGTATTTTTGGGATTCCACTCCAAGTCTGAGAGACTAAACATTAGTTATCACCGCACCTATCAGAATGTTAGTAGCTAACAGATGTTGGGATATTGGGACATGGAAGTTGTCTGTCCAGCCAGTGAAAGAAGAGTGGCTCAGCTGGTTGTGCTAAAGAATATACAGCACAGTTCTAAGCCTTTATAGTGCTATGAAACTGGCTTAATATTATGGTTTGTAAACAGCTCTCTGGGACAGTTCGTCACATATATTGGCTAGTGGATGGAAAAAATTAGCAATCAGTAGCCTCAGCAAGTCATGTATTCCCCTCTGTGGCCTGAGCAAAAGACAGGAGCACCTCCAGGATGTTCCATCCAACTTATCTTTGATAGATAAATGATCCCATGATTTCAAGGTGGCCCTCTGGAAGATCCCACATCACTCCTGACTGTATCTGACACATTGCCTAAAGCAAAAAGGTGAAATTGTGACTCCTCCTTTATTAGCTCAGCAACTCCTGAACAAATAAACTTCTGTAACCCCAAAACATGTATACACTTTTATACATAATTAGGATAAAATTCGAATGAAGTTTGGACTTGGTGTGCATACATGGGTCTTTGTGTTCAAAACAACCTCTAAGCCTGTTTAAACCAGTACATTAAATATTGTTCAAGAACCAAGTCTAAATATATCATCAGTCTGGCTTTTTGATGTGAGTCAGTTTTCATTCTCCCAGATTTTTCCAGCGTGTTGTTTGGAAATTAGTGCAGTAAAATTGTTTTAGTAGGTAGTGTACTTTAAGGCCAACCTGCTTTGGAAGCCAAAGAGTTAATAAAATGGTCCTGGTAAGACACTGTCAAGTGATTTCAGCAGCTTAGAAGAGCTTCTGGAACTATTTATTTAATTGTAAAGGATGCAACCTCTTCTTCCTATTACTTCTATTTTGATTAATTTACACTAGTTCAGAACTTGAGTTTCTGCTTCTGGACCATCCACTTGTAAGCTGTGATTTGGCTCACGTTTAAAGCAAGAAAATTTTATGGGAAGATTTGACCAGTAGATGCAGAAAATATCTTATTCAAACTCAGATTGTGGTCCTAGAAGCAGGTTGAATGCAACAAACTTGAACTACATTGCTGGGCAAACCTGCATTTTTAATAGGCACAGCCAGCAGGGATTATGGATGTTAATTAATTATTTGCATGTCTTTTAGGTTAGGGAACAAATACCATTAAGACATCATATTGAGTCTAAATCAAAAGTATGGATTTTCAGTTTCCTCTTTCAAAATCATACCTGAAATGTGTTAAATGTCTCTGGATGTCGAGGTCTAATATTGGAGTCGGTCTGGAGGATCCGAGGGGTGATCTGTCTTGACTTAGAAGGTCTTGGAATTCTTTACATATTTGTCTAAAAGGAAAATGGAAATCCTTCCATAAAACAGGTGTAATCTTTCCCATAAAGCTGATTCTCAAAACAGTCCCACCTTGTCCTGAGTGACCTCATTCATAACAGAATTGCTTGGCAGAATTGTTGTTACAGAAATTAAAGACAAACAAATCCATCTCTGGCTTACCTGCCCCAAATTCTCAGAACTAACAACATCCAGAATCTCTTGAACAGGAATATTTTCCCTGTGAAACCATATTAATGCTAACATTTTAAAATGTGATTTTAAAATCCCTGAATAGGACCCATTCTGGCAGTGTAAAGTCTAGTTTAGCTCACCTACACTGGCAGCAAGCCTTATGGTTAAAGGAATTGGTGAATTTGCATTAGAATATACCTGAAATGTGTAAATTACTCTGTTATTTAGTTTGTGTAAATACACCAATACTTGTACATGGGCTTGTGTACATTGTGGGCACTGCTTTTTCTGCAAGTTGAAGCTCTGGACATTTTGGACTTGCCTTCTTGACTCCCAACCCTTAGGACAAAGGGGGTGTGAAGGAAGGACCCTTTGTAGTGAGAATTCAGGGTCTGTCTGCTCTGGTCTCCCACCAGCATGGTAGCCCATCTTCTGTGTAAAGGAAGGATGGTCTCACTGTTTTCCCTCTCCCACTCAGGCTTCTCTGAGGCTTCTCAGGATGCCTCAGCACCTGGGGGTTTAATTTATTCCCTGGAATTCCCCTATATGGCACCTAGCAATAGGAAACACCTGACAATAAGGCCTTTTGTTCGTGTGTTGTTGCCTTGCTGTTTGTAAATTAGCCCAGGAATGTTCTACCGACAAACTTTTAAAAAGAGAAACCAAATCAGTTCCATTTAGCTCATGTCCTCAGAAGATCATTATCTGGAACATGAATGAACAGAGATCACTTACTTTCACTTGGTTTATGATTCAGTTAATTGAAAAAAGGAAAGGGGATCTGTCCAAATCAGCATGGAGCTCTCCATTGCCTGTACGGGAAATAAAGGCACTAATGGGGGATCAGGAGGGCATGGTCACCTCCAGATGATCAGGACACCCACTTGGGGACCTGATCTTTGTTGGGTTAAGCTGGTACTGGCCACAGTGACTGCATGTAGCCTGGTAACAGTGCCACCCAGTGAAGAGTGACAAGGGCCACCCTCACACCTGCAGACCATTTGTCACCATCTGATAACATCCATACAGTTATGTTCCTCTGGCAGCATAGATGCAACAACTGTGCCTAGGGCCAGTTTCTAATGCTAAAGAGCATCTCTGTTGGTCCATGATCCCTTTTAGGAGACTTATTGCACACCTGGTCCTAGATAAAGTTTGGGTTCTTCATTATCACTTTGTAACTCCTGTCTTTTGGGACATGGGTATAATGGAAAAAAAATGGGTAAACTCAGCTCGTTGGTCTTTACAAAGTCCTTCACTGCTGAGTTATAAGCAAGAAAACTGTGCTAGGCTGGTTTTACCCTTCACTTTATGACAGTGATACAAGCTGGGAACAGAGATCTTGGATAGCTCTCTCTTGACTAAGAGGAGATGCAGAAACCGATTTCCTGCTGTGCTGCTGGACCCCATCCAAGCCTGATTTCTCTAAATGCTTGTCATCTGCATGGACCTAGACACTGACTGCTTGAAAAGACAGCATCACCCCAGCCTTTCAGGCAAAGAGAGGTATTCAGCAGAAATGTATGTAAATGCAGCATACAGTTTTAATGAATCAGGTCCTTAGAGGAAAAACAGTTCCTTTCAACAACTGAAAACAGTCAGTCATTTTGGCTTCTAAACAATCCACTATCCCCAGTCGGCCCTGTCAGCACTGCTCTTCTCTCCTTCCTCCAACCTCTACTTTCTACCTGTTGAAAAAGTTCATCTTAAAAGTTCTTTTATTTTAACAAAGGAAAGTGTCAGAACCAAGTGTGCAATTAAGTTCCCTTCTATCTTCACGTGTCAAAAGTCTTTAGTGAATGTTGGCAGATTGAAAGAAAAGAAAAAAACTTTTTTATTATACATGAAAACCTGCAAAAGGCAGTAACCTACTTTTTTTTTCAAGGGGATTTCTAGGCAAAGTGGTGTCTCAGAGCCTCCACTACCAGTAAAATATCACCTGGGGTAGTGACAGGGAGAGGGGTTGGCAGTTTTTTGCTGAGTTGGACTGTGATTTTGAAAAAGCAAAGGAAGATGGTTGTGCTGTTCTAGGGGGGCCACAGGTTAATAAAAATAGTCCTGGTCAGTCCTCTATAGAAGACATCTAATGATTTGTGATACATGGTCAGATGATCCACTGTATGACCAGAAAAAGAGAAAAAAATCTGTACTGGGTCGTAACAAGAGCCCATGATCCCTACCAGTGGCCAAAGCGAATGTCTGGTGTTGAGTACAAGAGTGGGAAATGTGACCCCATGAATCTGATTTTTTCCAAGTGTGGCTGAGTTTCCAGGTATCCAAGGACCAGATATCAGAGAAGTGTCATGAGCCAGATGCTGAGTAGTCTGTGCTGGCTGTAATCAACTCCACAATAAAATTATTATTCACAGTATTCTGGTTGGGTCTGTGTAAATGTCTGTCCCTCTGATCATATGGAAGACCTTGTGCTGTGAAACCCTGGGGTGTTTCCTGTAGGATGCTGTGCCTCTCCAGCAACTGGAATAGTTGACACAGCCTTCAGCAGTGTTGCAACCATCCAATCTGTGAACTGGTCAGGTTCTGTCCCCTGCTGTAAAGCCTCTCACGCTCTCCCATGCCTCTGCAAGGCAAATTACATATCCTGAGACCTTTTTTACATTTCTAGGGTTGACGGGCCAATATAAAAACTCTTTGGCCAGAATTGTGACAATTCAGTCTTTTTTTGGAGCATTTTGGTCCATCCAGAAAACCATCTGCTTGCCCAAACAATCATCTGTTCAGTCAAAGGAGGTGAGTGGAAAGAAAGAGGAGGAGACTGGTTTCTCTCACTGTTTGTGCTTTTCTGACCCTTTCAGCTCTTTTCAGCCTGTTTCACTCCCATCCTGCCAATGCTGACCCTTGTGTTCAGCAGTGAACAGTGCCTACACAGCCCAATCATCTCTTCTTCCCATGGCAATTATGTAGAGCTCTCATTCTTCATTGTCTAGTCCATAAAACTGTTAAAACAGACCATGGCACCATCCTGTTGCATCAATTTGTGCTGTCCCAGGCAGGTCCTGAGTTTGCAAATGGAAGAGACCATTTCTATGAGGTAGCTTTGGAAGATGAAGCAGTTTAACAAAATGAGTGTGATTTGTTCCATGCTGGACAGCAATCTTGTTTTTGTTCTCTGTAATTCTACCAGCATAGTCTCAGATCAGGTAGGGCTGAGCAGGGTAATGAAAAGAGTCACTTAAGCTCAGTGGCCTCCATGTGTTGGCTGTTGGCATCTAAAATATCATTTTTTAGCCTTCACTGGCCTGTGGGCCACAGTTCTGTGCATGGAAGCTGAGATGCTTCCACTCCGGGTGGGTGGATTGCTTGATTACAAGGTCTGGATGCCCTTGATGTCAAGGAGGCCTGGGAGTTCCTACTGGACACTGGAGCCTTCATCATTGTGGACATTTAGGGCTCTGTTTCATTACCCACATGAAGATTTGTAATACCCAAGACATCCATGGCCATGGCAGATACAACACAGTAACAAAAAGAGATCTGTGTGCCCCTGGAGCAGCAGCTCATGGCCAAACTGGATAACCCAGTTCCACTCAAATGGCAATGGGTGCCTGTGTTTGGGCAGCTGAGCAGAGCCAATGAATTCAGATGTCTAAATCCATAATGGAAATACACCTAGATATGAAAAACTGTGGAAATCCTTTTACTCTTTCCACTTGTTTTTCTCATCACCTATATTCTGGGGATTGTGGAAATTGTTCTTTCTCCTTATTTTTCCTCAGGACCACACATGTGAGAACTTCTGTGGGCTTCTGGCTCTGTCCCACAGTGGGCAGCAGCAACACACACAGGCAGCAGCACTCCAGCACTTCCCACAGACAAAGCTTGAGTGATCTTACCACCCTGGAATTTCTGTGTTGGTTTTGGCAGCAGCATAATAATGCCCTGCTTTTTCTGGTGTCAGCACTCACAAGCCCATGAGTCAGGGAAGTTGTGGAATTGCTGAAATTGCCAACCTAGAGCTTCAGTATGGCTGGTGAGCAGCAGAAAGTCCTGATGCTTGTCTAGAGCTCTTTGCATCAGACATGTAGAAGCATGGCTGGGAAATGCCATGCTGATACCGTGATGTCGTGGGCCTGTGCCTCCTGGAACACCTGGGCAGGACTGGGAATCCCTGTTCTCCTTGCAGGCAGGAGAGGGCAGTAGTAACACACACATTGACCCATCTGTCCCTGTTACCAAAACTGACTGCAGGAGGATGTGGCCTTTCTATTATTGACAGACCTCCCTGAGCAATTTCCTGGTGCTTTTATCTGATGGGACAGGGAGAAAAGTAGTTTTTATTCCTAATAATTTCTGGATAACAGCCTACAAGCCCGAAGTCCATGGGGTTAGAGGCAGGGCACGCCCATGATACCTCATCTCAGTAGTGAAGGAGGCTGAGAAAGTGGATATGGGGTGGTGAGAAAGGATAGTGAGCCTCTTATGTGCCCCTGAGTGGCACAGCCTTTGGAGACAGGACATAAAAGTGACCCCCCAATTATTACAACCCATGGCTTTGTGATTTCTCACTAGAGCCAGGGAAAAATGAGGAAAATTTGCATCATTTTGGTTGAATTATGTTCTGTAGATGGGAAAAATCCTCATCTGGGAGGCAGGATCTTAAGGGGCTACACAGCAATGGGGAGACACAACTTGCAGAGAGGAATTTCTTCTGGCCAGCTGCTCTATTTTCATGCCTCTGAAACCCCTGGAGCCCTTAAATGTGGATAGAAGTAAGAATAAGATAATATTCCACTGACATTATTCCTTTTAATGTGCAGGGGAATTAGAAACATGGTATATGAGGTCTCTCATCACATTCATAACCAGAAAATTCCTGCTGACCCATATGGTGATGCTGTTATCATCCCAGGGAAGGACCACAGACTACATTCATGGGATTCACAAGCATGAGATGTTTGAGTGCATCTCATCCCTGGGTCACTGTCAGTGCTCTGGGCACAAGAGGGACACCAAGGCCAGGAATCTTGCCAAAGCAGAATGACATTGGGATACCCAGGCCAATCCTCTTGCTGGTCAGCCCTTCCCCCAAGTACAGGGAAATTCCTCCCTGTTGGATATATCACAGCCTGGAAGGGTTTTCAAACACTTCCAGTGTGGAGGGGATGATTTGAGAGCTCGGATTTGTGGTCTCAGCTCTACTTCAGCCTCAAATATGAAACTGCAGTGAGCACAGCAAGACTGTGAACGTGTTCAAGGTTACCCCACACAGTCAGACCACACACCTAGGGCAGGTCTGCCCTACTCCACACAGACTATTTATTCCTGTTTCCCATGGCTCATGAAGGCTAATTCTTCCCTCATCAAGGCTAATTAACCTAGAAGAAATGTTATCCTAACATGATGTTACTGCTCCAGGGAGACGAGTGGCTTGTTTAGAGTGAGGTCTGATGCCTCTTTGTGTCTTTAATGTCTTTAGCAAAGCTCCCCTGCTGCTGTACATTGTTCCAGTGCCTTTGACTTCAGGGGAGCTCTTGCAGTCTGCATCCAGAGAGGATCTGTCCTTCTGCAAACCAGCTCTCCCCCAGCAGACTAATGATAATTATCCAACAGTAACCAGTACTTCAGCAAAGGCTCAGATCTCCTGCTCACACACAAACAGGAGACAAAGCCAGTTTCCATCCCATAGATCTTACCATGTAATAATGTCCTCTGTTCTCACCTAAACCAAAGCATCTGGGAAGATGTGCGTGCCCCCTTAACCGCAGGCAATGAGAGCACAGCCACTACAACCCCACTGCAGTAAATCAGGTCCCTCTTTCAGCATCTCTGAGGAGGATCTCACTCACCCACAGCCTGAGAGCACTGCTGTGATAGCAGCCACCACAATCCCAGCTCCATACTCCCACTCCTCCCTCCCCCAGCCCACAGATCCAACATGGAGAAGTGACAGACCAATTTCTTTTTTCGCTTCCCCTCCCTCCTTACTTGGTCGCTAGGATCATCTTTTTCCTCGCTGTCTGCTCTTTCTGTTCCATGTGCTGTCTGGCAATGTGCTCTCCTACTGCCTTGGCAGGGAACTCTGTTTCACAGGTGTAGCCGAAATCTCTGGCCAAATGTAGCGCTTCCCCTGCGGTCAAACAAAATGGGTCAGTCATTTCTTAGGGTTATTATTACCATCATCATCGTTATTATATTGTTGTTATTATTGTTACAGTTTGTTACACTCTTTGAAAAAAAAAAAAAACAAACAACCTAAACATTAGCAAATCACTTCTGTAGACAGTGATTCTCAAGTTACACATTTCAGCCCAATTGGCCTGTTGATGTTTAGGCATCAGCTGGTGCCAGGCAGAAGATAGGAAGGATATTTCTCTCATCAGATGGAAAGATGTCTCTCTCAGGAGAAAATACTGGCTGAGACACTTGGCCCTGTCTTGCCACCAGTGAGTATTGGGCAGCAACCCAATTTTGCAAGCCCTGTTCATCATCAATATTCAAGGTATGGAAAAGAGCAGAAAGGAGGAATAAACAACTTTGAAGACCTGAGTCAGCCTTTGGTGCTTCACTGCCTGTGTCTAATGGAAGAAGAGCCTTCTACCCCAGGAAAGACCCATGGGGATAACACACATTCCAGTACATTTGCTTAGAGGTTAAGCCAACAGTACAAGTGTCCCACACCAGAAAAGAGCACCCCAGGGGAGAACTCAATAAATAATCTTGTTTCCAGAAGGATTGCAAACAAAACTGACCAGGCAAAACACCGAGGGAAAATGATGAAGATGGCAGTTGCACTGAGCACCTCTCTACCTCACTGCAAAGGCTGAACACAAGAACCCAACTCTGTGCTGGCTGCCAAACGCCTCTGGAAGGGCAGGACGCTCTTCACTAGCTTAGAGAGCCCAGAATTTAATTTTAGGGTTTACTGAACGCTCTGACCTGCGCGCTGTGACTCTGACAACCTCAGTATGGGATTTATCTGATCAAAAGCAGCTGCCTAGATTGTGAACAGCTGTGCCTAAGTTAGTTTTGCCTGGTGGGAAATAGGCACTTCCAGATGACACTTGCTCTCATCTCATTGCAGAAAGAAGAAATAGGTCAGCTACCAGAAGCGTATGTTGAAGCACATCTGCATGAGTGACTAACAGAGATGTGCTCCAGAATAGTTTTGGAGTTCAGGGGTTGTGGGTTTTTCACTTTTCTTTTTTTTGTTTCAGAGTTGTGTGTTTGATTGCCATCAGGAGAAGCGGCATTGGACTCTGGCTCTTGAAGTTCAAAAGGCTGAAGCTGTCAGGAGGGATACAGGACATGCAACTCCTCACTTTGAGAATATCTGCAGTGGAATCCATCAGATTAAATGTCAATATTGATGTCTGACTTAATACTTTCAAGTCAATGGAGACAAAGTAGCACTTGAAGCATGTATCATCCTATACTAGAGTAGAAGGCAAAAGGGAATCAGAGGAATTATGGAAAGTCTAGATTAGAACTCAGGAAATCACCTTCTGCCGACAGCATCACCTTAGATGAGGTTATTCAAGGCTTTTCCAAGCCTAGTTTTGAATGTTTCCAGCTATGGAAATTCCACAGCTGTTCTGAGTAACATAATAAAATGTTAATTATTAATTTAACTTCATTTAATCATGAATTTAAATCATTAAACCCAGAAGTGCTGGTTTCTCCCTGTTTACTATGATCTGACATGAGAAGGTGCAACTGCAGTGAAGGTGGGGAGATGAATCCCATGCTCAGCAGGGCTTGGTTAAGCCAAGGAAGAGGAGAAGTTCCATGGAAACAGTGGTCCTGTGCCAGGGACAGTATGAGGAATAAGAAACTGCATGCACTGACCTCTACTTGAACTCCATTCTCCCTCTTCTGAGATATTATTGTCTCCCCTTCTGCCACTGGAGTTTTCATGGAAAAACACCTTTTGATTCCACAAGAAAATACTTTACTGTGTGTTTATCTGCCCCAGTTTATTCAGGTAGTGACAAAATCCATGCACCACTCCCAGGAAATCTGTTTGCTGATACCAGCCAGCTACAACCTCTGCAGCTGTAACCAACTTTACAGAAAAAATTGAAGATTATAGTCAAAATCATCTGCTTTCTCTGGATTTTTTTTAAAACATGATTTTTCAGTATTCCTAAAAAGAATGAAGACATTAACAAGCAATCAGTACCCCTGAGCTGAAAGGAGAAACAGTTTCCACTGTTTGCAGCTTCTAGAAAAGTAAAATAATTTCCAGTGAAAGCAAAATGTGTTTCAGTGATAACAGAGAATCAGAATGAACAGGCATAGAGCTGACTGATTGCTTTGTGTTTCAAACATCTATCCCAGGCTTCTTCATGGGAGAGAAAGGGTACAAATTTAAGCCATAGATTTTACATTTCTGTAGAGCAGTTTCAAAAGGTCTATTTCAGAATATGCTTTTATTCTTCCTTAAATAAAGACTTGCAGAGTAAATCTATTTCAGAAGAGCACCAGGGTTTTCTTTTCAACAAAATTATGTTAAAATACTTTGTAGGTTTATCTTCATTCCAGCATGGAAAGAAAATAAAAGTCAAACCCTTTGAAGCTGTCATCAGGTGGAATTGCAATTTTCCAGACAGCTTCATCATGGTCCCAGTCAGTCCCAGTAACAGTACAAGGAATGTAGGCAGCAAAGAATTTAAACATTTAGCCATTGGAAAAGTGTTGGTTTCTTCAAGAGAGCAGAGCTTTTTGTGTTGAAATGTAGGCATTCATTTAACATGATCAAAAATTAAGTGACTGAAATGTGAATGTTTCCACTGACTGTTAGAAAAAAAGGGAATTAAAATGTGAATTGTCATTCAAATTTATATTTATAAAGGTGGTTTATATTATTTTCTAGAGCTGAGAAAATTATACTAAACTGTTCTGATAATCTGAGAAAATGATTCAAAGGTATAAAACCTGTCTGGGGCTGGGGTTGTGACTGTGATATAAAACCATTTGAGCAAAAAGAAACAAAATTACTTATCTCTTCATGGATATAGATTGGTAAAAATGTAGATACAAATGTAATTACTGTTTTTAATGAAGTAATAATTAAAATAATTTAAATTAAAATTGAAAATATTTTTTGCTGGAAATGGAAAGCTCACATATACTAAAAATGCATGTTAGAGCTATGCATATTTATTCATATAAGCATGCATATGCTATAAGGAGCAGACATCCTGAATTTGAAGTACAAATTCTAAATTAAAAAAAATTTTAAAATTTGGACTTGAGAACACTCTGCAGAGCATAATTTCTCCTATCTCATTGTTAAGCAAAGATGTAATTTCAAACCAGGACCAAATGATGATTTGATATTTAAAAGTGTACTGTGATGTACTTTTTTTTTGTGACTAGATATCCCTTTGATTACTGTACAGTAGGATTAAGTCTGCTTGCTGGGGGAAAGTAGTTTATACAGTGTCATAGAATATGTTCTTTCTTTTTCTACAGCACAATTTGGACAAACATTTACTTTGGGAGAAAATGTGTAAATGTTGGAAATGTGGATGAATTGACCTTTTTCTTTTACCTTAGATTTCCAATCTTCTGCCTGGTTGTTATTTACCTCATGACAGGAATCACAATAAAGGCAGAAACCACTTAATCCCCTTACTTTTCTAGTTACTTGCCTTGTTTCAATCTAAATTCAACCTAAAATCCTAATTCTAAAAACCTAAAATCCAATTTCCCTGTGTGAAAATGTGGATGAACCGACCTTTTTTCTTTTACCTTAGATTTCCCATCTTCTGCCTGGTTGTTATTTACCTCACAGTAGCAATCACAATAAAGGTAGAAACAACTAAAACCCCTTACTGTTATAGTTACTCGCTTTGTTTCAATCTAAATTCAACCTAAAATCCTAATCCTAAAAACCAATTTCTCCATGTGGAAATGTGGATGAATTGACCTTTTTCTTTTACCTTAGATTTCCAATCTTCTGCCTAGTTGTTGTTTAACTCACAGTAGCAATCACAATAAAGGTAGAAACAACTAAACCCCCTTACTATTATAGTTACTTGCCTTGTTTCAATCTAAATTCAACCTAAAATCCTAATTCTAAAAACCTAAAATTCAATTTCCCTGTGTGGAAATGTGGATGAATTGACCTTTTTTCTTTTACCTTAGATTTCCCATCTTCTGCCTAGTTGTTATTTACCTCACAGTAGGAATCACGATAAAGGTAGAAACAGCTAAAACCCCTGCCTATTATAGTTACTCACTTTGTTTCAATCTAAATTCAAGCTAAACCCCAATTTCCCCGTGTGTGACACCCCCAGCTCTTCCCTCCTGCCAAGATAAAGAGAAATGCTGGGAATCTTGGACTCTCCTTAAACCCAGCTCTGCATCTCCTGCCTCTCGTCTGCAGTTTGACAATTGACCAGTGAGCTTGGCACAATGGAAAAGGGACAAGTGCTGGGGCAGAATGGGCAGGGCCAGCTCTGGAAAGCCTCAGCACCTTGAAAGGTTTCTGTGGGCAGGTGCAAGGAGCAGAGTGAGGGTCCCCTGGGGCCAGCAAGAGTGAGAGCTGCTCCGATGAGGAGTGAAGGCAGGAGCTGTGTCCCCAGGAGAGGGACACTCGGCATCTGAACCTCCCACTCTCCTCGGCTGAGCCTCCTCCGGATGCTCTACCCGGCAGAAATGTTACTCAGGGGGAGGAGGGACAGGCGGGAGGTGGAGGGAAAGTTTATTCTATTTGTAGGGTGAGAAGGGAGGAGGAACAAGTGGAAGGATGTTTAAACAAAGGCTGGTGGGGGAGAAGTGTGATAGTTGAGAGCACGATGAAAAAAGAAACCACTGACCTATTTTGCTCAAGAGTTTTTGTCCCCAAATGATGAATGTCATTAATTCTCTGTCTAGGAAATTTAGTGTCTTAATCAGGTTTGACAGAAAAAACAAACTCTCGGATTTTTTATTAGTTTTTCTTCTTTTTTTTTTTTTTTTAATCTGATGGTTTAAGAATCATTCATGCACTGCTTTAACCTGCATCTGCAATCACATTTATGCCTTGTTAAGTGACCCATTCAAACAGAAGGGGGCACATCCCCCTTTTCACGTCCTTCCTTGCTTCTGCTGGACAACCTTTTGACTCTTTTGAGCCCACAGTAAAGCTTAGCCTTGGAAATACTAGTATTTGTCGCAGAAGACTTTATTTTACAGCTAATATGTAGGAATCTTCCTTTTGGAGCTCGTAAGAAAAATGACCTTTCCCTCCATCTAGTCCAGGCACTAGAGGGCATCCCTCGCCTGCAGGTTACACAAAGATGTGTCCCCAAACTGCTCAGGAGAGCCCGGCAACACTGACTTCACCCTCCCTGTCTGCCTTTCCACTCGTGGTGCTGATTTATGTGCATGACAAAGAGAACAGAACTGATCTGTCAAACAATTCTTATTTTGGTCCCTAACAAAGACTCTAAAGATGTGACCTGATCCAGCCAGCAGTAAGCTTCCTGCAGCAGAGCAGAACTCCAAAGAGAAAAAACTTTGCAGAAAACAGGAGGCCACAGAGTAATGTTCATAAAATCTGGACCTTCATGTGACAGCCAAAGCCTAGAAATAAATTTCAGTTCCTCCTTGAGTTTAACAGACTCCCCAAAACTCAATGATTTCGGTATGTTTTAGAGGAAGAGAAGTATGAGTCATGACAGAGATTTTTGACTTGGTTTTGGTCAATAAACACAATAATGCAACTAATTATGCCTTATCTTGTATCACAAATATATTCAAGAGTTTGGGCATGCTTTTATATTAAAGATATATTAAAACCTCAATATATTGAAGACTGGGAGGACTTATAGTAATAATAAATTCGGAACCATCTAAAGAAGTCAAGAGTGACACAATCCTTGGTTCTTATGAGAGGTACACAAAGTGTACTTGATATTTTAATGATTTAATAAAACTAACAAATTATTGTTTCTATTTCTGTATTGCTATCACACAGAAAAAGCTCATGTTGGGAGTTGGAGAGGAGGGTTTGAATCCTTCTCTCTGGATTCTCTAAACCACAGAATGAGCCTGTGTCCTTCCATTTCTGCCTCCTCCAGCACCAGGAACTGATGAAGGATGGTTTTCCTTTAAGAAATTGTGCTGTAAGTTAGTTCCACTTAGAAGGAATATCTGCATGTCCAAAGTGAGAACAGCTTATACTACCAAGAATTCAATGAGCACCACCAAGTTTGACCCAGAACTGGTTACACAGACAGGAAATGAGCTTCACTTGGTTTTCTGTGGGAATGTTAATATGGTGGTGCCAGTCCCAAAAATTCCATGGGATAAAATTCACAGTTAGCATATCCAGGCAAAAAGGTCTCCGCCAAAGTGAGCTCAGGCACATTAGTATTTGTCTTTAGGACTCACAGCAAGGCAAGGCAAAACAAGGCAAGTCCAAGAACAGAGGCAACACCGTAGGCTTGAAAGCAGGTTTGTTACTGGCTTTGAATGAAGGGCAAGGAGGTGGGCACAGCTCCATTCCTGGGAAGCAGGAATCTAACCCTGACTTAGAGTAAAGGTTCTCAGCCATCAGCCCCAGGTCAGCAGCTGTCAGACAGGTACCTCCCTCTCAGTCTCTTCTGATGAATGAACAGCTGGTCACATAGAATCCCAGAACCATGGAATGGTCTGGGTTGGAAGAAACCTTAAAGATCAACCAGCTCCATCCCCTGCCATGGTCAGGGACAGCTTCCACTATCCCAGGCTGCTCCAAGCCCTGTCCAGCTGGGTCTTGGACACTTCCAGGGATCCAGGGGCAGCCACAGCTTCTCTGGGAAATCTGTGCCAGGGCTTCACCACCCTCACAGGGAGGAATTTCTTCCTGATTTCAGCTTAAAGCCATTGCTCTGTTTACTAATAAAAACCGGCTGTGTTTTTTCTACTCTGACCTGGGATGCCTGAATGTGGGAACAGCCCTTGCTCCTCTAACTTGGTACCTTTTCTAAGACTGTAACTCTATGAGAGGTTCCTCTTGCAAGCAGGTGTGATATGTATATAAATACACACCTGTATTTCAGAGCAGCCCCACTGAACTTCCCTGTGCTCAGTGACCCCTGAAAATCTCAGTCTCTTGTCGTAGATGCTGAAAATCATCAGTGTTGAGGATTCAATGTTATTTCTGCCTTGAAGAGTCTCCATCCTTTGGGATAATAAAAAACTCACAAAGTCCTGAGCAAGCTCTTCTAATTGACCCTGCTTTGAGCAGGAGGATTGGCTTGGGAGATCACCAGAGGTGTTGTCCAGCCTCAATCCTTCTGTAATTCCATAATTCCGTGGTAATAGGTGCTGAGACCTCAGCCTACTTGCCTAGATCTGTATGGCCCTTTCAGGCTATGATTGTAGAAGGCATTGACCTTTAGGATGAGCTGAGTTCTCTCAGCATCAAGGAGGAGGGATCTGAAATTCCCAGAGCTGCAGCTCACAGCCAAACAACAAACTGGGTACTTAGTGGATTCACCCAGAACAGAAGAGATGCAGGTAGAGTTTCTTCCGTTTGCCTGAGGGGTTTGAACCTGCATCTCCCAGCTGAAGGTTTGAAGAACCTGACAGTATTTGGTGAATGATATTTAAACAACAAATAAAGGCCAAGAAAGTATCTCCTGAGCCTGTCTAGATATTATCTGAAAACAGATTTCATTCATTTATGTGTGTGGGGAAAAGGCTTGTCTAAATATTATGCTTTCTTATGGGAGACAAAAAAAAAATCATCACATTTTTGGACCAGCTCCAGGAAATTCATAAGTTAAAAAAAAAGAAAAGGAGGATAAACAAACCTACTTACAGAGTTAGTATAAGACATTCATCTCTCTCACAAGAACACTCAGAACATCGATTTGTAAGCACAAATCAATGCTGAGGAAACTGCAGAACCAAGACACTTGCTGGGAGCCAAGATACCTCAGAGTAAACTTCCATTCTGCAACTCACTCTTTCTGTGGCTTTAGGCAAGTCAAGGTCTCTTTATACAAAATACAGATTATGGAATTTAACCCTATGGCTGAAAAGGGTTGCATGCCACGAAACATTTTAATTATGGTTATATTATATTGCAATATTAGAGACCCTACCTTCTACCAGGGAAGTCAGGAGTGTGACATTTGCTGCTTTTCTTCTTCCTGCAGGCAAATTTAGTCCAAGTCTGTCTAATTTTTCTCTCAAGCAGCGTCCTCCGTTCTTGGATTTTGCTCTGTCATGAGAGAACAGCAGGAAAGAGAGATATTTGTCATTATTCTGCACCTTTTCCCCATGTTAATATAAGCCAAGAAATTGTGCACACTTCATTGACAAATACGTGGGGTAGTGCCTGCAGTAGTGGCATTCATGGGAAATATTTCAGAGCTGTATTCTTAATTTCCTGCTTGCTCTAGGTGATTCTTTAACATCAGCTTTTTGGCAGAGTTAGAGGCTGTAATGCCTGTCATGGGGGCATCAGATCTTCAGGCAATTTCCACCTAGTGGAGCCCGGTGTCCTGATTTGGGCATGACACCTGGGGTAACAGTGACTAAATGTAAATATTGACAGTGCAAACACTTACACCTGATTTAGCCAAGCCAGGCTCCAAAGACAAATTAGACAGAAACATGACCTTAGAATCAGATTAAACAGATATCCACAATGAGTGAACTTTACTCATCTGGCTTGTCTGGCTATTAAAGGAAGCCAGATAGCTACTTAAATGTAGATGTCTATGTGGAAACCAGCTCTAACTATCCCTCTATAATTTATGTAGAGACCTGGGCATTTAGAAATGTTGTCTCCTAAGCCCCAAACTCACAAGTAATAAGGCCAAGGCAATAGGAAATGCTGAAGCTAAAATCTCAGCCATCATTGGTTATCTGTACCCCTGTGCCAAACATCTATATCCCATTGTTCTCACAAAATGGGTCCTGGTGTGTCCCAGCTACTTTTCTATAGTGTTTGAGGCATTTCAGACAAATTCACTTATGCAGCAGATGTAGGTTCAAATTCTTCCTCAGCCTGAGGGAATTTTAACCTGTATCTTTCAAACAGATGCAGCAGTCAGCTGACAGCAAATAACTAATGTTAAAATGCTTCAACAATGAATAAAACAGTGACTGGAACCCTGATATCTCCCATCCCAAATGAATGACCTGTCCTTTAATTAGATAAGAGTCTACACCTTTGCTTTTTGTACAAGAAATACATAATTAACCCCAAACGAGATTGAAGGGTCCACAGCTTAGAAAAAGTAATCACTGAGTAGCAAAAATAATTAGCTAAATACTTTGAGGTTCATGTTCAAGTTCCTTCAGGCAGAGGAGGAAACCAAACACAGAGTATCACCATTTGGATGTCTGCTTTTATGCATTAAAAGATAACAAAACTTTGGCCACATTATTTGTCAGAAATATCTTCTGAAAAGATTTTTTTCTTTATTCAGAAGAACACTTTATTCCCAAAGCAAGCTATTTGGGAAGATAGGTAACCAGTGACTGCTGACAGGATGCAGAAACAAGCCTTCAAGGTCTCAGGCAAACAATCAATGAGATTTTGTTTTGCTACATCTTTCCTGGTCAAATACACAGAGCCTGTTCCCTAGCTGTGAAACCCTCAGTTACAAACTGACCAAATCTCTTCCCTTGCTCTCTCTGATTCATAAAACTGAATTAGCACATCCAAACTGCAGACAGGGAGGCGTCCCTGGCTTTTGCAAACTCCTAACCGTGCCAAGGATTTATTTGGGAGAGGAGATATTTATGGGGTGGGTCAAAAACCTGTGGGGGTCATTCAAGCATTTTAACAGAGGAGAGAAGTGAGCCCCCACATTCAAGTCGATGCCCTTGAATCCATAATAGCTTGCACTGTATTGATGAAATGTGCAGCACGAGTATTTAAATGAGAATTAGCTGAAGGTTTCTCCAGGATGAAACAAACAGAGGGGAAAAATTTTGGTGAATGTAGATTTTGGATTCCAATGCTCATAGAGGCAGTTGAATGGGACTTACACCTTGGAAACAATTTATAGTCTACAGTCATTATTCTCCAAGATGTGTCAAGACAGCTCTGGAGTGGCTGCATGTCTCATGCTGGTTAAAATGACTTTCAGTACAAGCAGGAGGATCAGTGTGGCCCTCAGTGCCAGCAGTGAAATGGCCCATGACTTTGCAGCTAGTTTTGATCAAAGGGTGTTCAAGCAGCTGATGCCATCTGAGCTGACGCCTCAGGGACACCGTGACTTAGACATGCCTGGCTGAATTACAGTTTCCTCCTGGTTTTCCTCTTGCAGTGTGAGGCACAGTCTGCCCCTTTCCTTCTTTCTGCTCCTGCTCTCTGCAGGTGGCTGCTCTGGTCAGTGAAGGGTCAGAGGCAAAACTTTACCTTAGTATTTACTTCTCCCCAAATGTGTCTCACAACGAGAATAGTAAAACCAGATTATTCTGTCTTTTTTGCACTCAAAAAAACATGCAGAGAAAGGAAGGAAAAGGCATCTCTACATCTCGGTGTTTTATTTTTTTGTTGAGGGAGGGCTGTAACTACTGTAAAACGATTTGCTTTAAGACTGTTTTCAGCAAGAATTTAGATTTCTAGGTCTGGTGAAATTTTCCACACATTGAATTTCCTCCTTTTTTTGCTCAAAACAAGTCAAAGCAACATCTATCCACATCTGATGAGTAACTGAACAGAGGTCAAAAAAATCATTTTGATGAAAAATGTAAACTTCCTTATTTATTGAAAATTCCCCAGTGTTCCCTCCTGATCCATCCCCTTTTGTTCACCTCAAATGTGACCCTTATCCAAGTAAGGGAAAAGGATAAAACCTGTCTGTTGAAAGGAAATAAAATTACAGCAATTACTGCATTGCCTAGGAGTTGTTATCCTCACCTTCAACTTACCTTCTCAAAATACCTCCGAGGAGGGAGGCGTTGAGGCATTCTGGTGGTGAAAGGCGCCTCTTCACCTCTGCAATGGTCACTTTGTACTTGGAAGTGGAGCTGAGCAGGGACAAGCGACCAGGAACGGAGCAGAACAGGTCAGTGGGGTTGACAACACAGGTGCCACCTTCAAAAAAAGGAATTAAAGTGAGGGAAGCCTCCTCTTCTGTGTTTTGGCAAACTCAACCATAAAGAACAATTCCATGCTTCTCTTGTGGTTGGTTTTGTTTGGGTTTGGTTTTGCTTAGGGTGTGTGTGGGTTTGGCTTTCTGTAATATTATTGTTCTGAGAAAAATGAATGTGCTGGAATTTCAGTGTGGGAACAGTGAATTATTAGATCTCATAAGATTTACAGTCAGAACACCTTGTTATGGTTATTTGATATCATTTCATTTCATGCTCTGAAAAAATTCCTGATTATCACTGAGGTCTCTCCAATCTAGTATGATTAAAAAAATAAGATTGAACCCTCACTCACAATTTAAAATAAAACCACAGTTTGTGAAAATATTGAGACACTGATTCTAATGAGAAATGTTAAATTTAACTCTCATAGCAGTATCTAGAATTACAAAGATGCAAGAACATGGATATGCAGTGATTTGCAGCAAGAACAGCTTTCCACACCTTTGAACTCATAAATTCCTTCCAAAGTTAGGTCAAATCCTCAGCTGATATTAACGATTGAAATCTATTGAGCTACATCAGTTTATCTCAGGTTAGCTCTGAAATTGTTTATTTCTTGAGAGTGTCAATTACTTGGCCTGGGTCTAAAACTGCTGAATGATCACCAAATCTTTCAGTCAAGACTGTGATCAATAACTCCTCAGGCAAATCTGAGCTTTTAACTTAAAGTTAGTATGAGAGAGAGAAAGAGAGAAAACTTTCTCTTCAGCCAATCCAAGAGAGTAGAACAAATTCCCAGGGAAAAAAAAAGAAACAATCTTAAGGACTAACACATATTTTATCACCAAGCACAAAGCAATTTTCTTTGACCTGCCTTCTCCAACCTGACTACAACAAAAAAATTCTGTGGAAGAAATAAACCTTACCACTGCATGCACTATTATTCCCTGGGGGAAAGATAAGAAAAAGAAGAATGAGCTGCATATGACAGTGATACAAAATATCATAAAATTCAATGCGCTACTAGAAGGAGTTCAGATGGTTTATGTGAGGATGGTGATGTGAAGACCTTCTTAGAGTAGAATTTATCTGTGCTCATCACTCATGCTTAAAGGAGGCATACTGTATCTTTTAAAATACCCTGATAGTTTCTTTTTTCCTGGGAACATCTTAATCTTTTTTAACTACAAAAGCTCACTTTGTTGCACTTAAAAATTTTGGCTTCTAACCTAAATTCTATAATGAAAATAGAATAGAATAGAATAGAATAGAATAGAATAGAATAGAATAGAATAGAATAGAATAGAATGACAATTCAAAGGTCCCTTTAGGCAAGATCCTACGCCTTTATCAACTTACACATGCAGCCCTCTTAAAATTAAGGTGACTCTGTTCCACTTCTCACAGAGACAGACTGAAGGATGAACCTTCATTAAATGCAGACTATTGCTTGCTTACATAAGGCAAACAGAATTTCTTTCCAAATATTTCAGCTCTTGAAGGTATATTTAAACATTTGTGCTGACAGCAACACCAGAAAAGAACATCTCTTGGTATCAGTCCCAGATGGGTGAGATCCTGACTCAGTACAGCAGGGTATTTTATGACTTCTAATTATGTTCCAGGGCAGATATTAGTGTCCACTTCTTAGACAGGATATAGAGACAATTCATTCATCACCAAAATATAGGCACATCAAGGGCACTGATGCACATTTTTACACAGCTCAAAGCTACAATTAATGAGCTCATGTGCTCAAACACAGAAATCTGGCGCCACACGCCTGAAATAATTTTGGGTCTGTGTTGTTTTGGTGTGTTTGGGTTTTCTTTGGTAGATTTTCTTTTTTTTTTTTTTTTCCCCAGAAACCTGTAAATATTTTCAAGCAACATTTTCCAACTTCTGGTCTGTCAGGTACATTTGTGAAGAGCGTTAGCACTGAGTAGATCTGTTTGTTTGGCATCTGCCACACAATGCACATACACACGTGTATATATATATACGTGTCAAGAAAACAGTAGCACTGTCTACATATTTATTTACTTCAATGAGTCTCTAGATTTTATAACGAGTGAGACTCTACTGAAATCAGTGTCATATTAAAGTTCATCTCCTTGCCAGGTTAAGCCAGTATGTGCACCCTTTATGCCAGATAAATAATTGTTCCTTTAATCCAAAAACCTGTTACCCTGCAGCTGCTCCTACACTAACCAGAATTTACTGGAACACTTCTTATTACTATTTAGTAGAAAGTTGCTGAAACATTTTAAAATATCATGCCCAAGCAGCATGATCTAAACCAAAGCAATTCCAGGTGAGCCAGGTATGGGTTAAAAGTAAAAGAACTCAGCAAGTCTCGATCATTTGCTTTCCAGAAACATGGGGAACAAGTAGCAAATTACAAGAAGGTAAAATCTATTGCATATAATTATTTCACTCTATTAATTATTCATTGACACAGCAACAGAGAGCAGTATGGTGTTTTCCAGATAAAGATATATCTTTGTCACAAGCTGTGTGCATTTTAGAAGGCATGAATTTCCTCTCCACCTTGGAGAGGAGATGGATGAAGTCCTGGCCTTTGCACCAGGACTTCATCCTGGTTTACCAGGATGTTTACCACCTTTCTGTGGTAAACAGAAAAAGGCATAGAGGGCTGCTGGAAGGAGAGGAGAAAGGAGAAGGGCAGCCACACAGGAAGATGAAGGATTAGGTTTCTTGTCAAACACAAGCTTCAG
Organism: Agelaius tricolor; assembly: GCF_023055355.1. Taxonomy (NCBI): domain Eukaryota; kingdom Metazoa; phylum Chordata; class Aves; order Passeriformes; family Icteridae; genus Agelaius; species Agelaius tricolor. Next base: position 110,942,124 of record NW_027269261.1, on the reverse strand, counting down.
AGTTCATTCCTTCCTTCCTTCTGATCATGTAGTTAAAGTGATTTTGCAAAGCAGCTTAAGATGAAGACCACAAGATATGTTTTAAGGTGAACTAAACAGCAGTGGCAACAACCAGCTTTTTTTCCTGTCAACACAATGCCACTGTAGGTGCTGCTGGAAAAGTCAATGCTCGCTTAATTGTTGACCCAATCTTGTCATAACAGAGTGCTTGAGAGGTGGGATGCTAAGATACCAGCAGAAAAAGCAGAAATAATGCCTCAAAAACAGAGTGGAAATAATGTTTTTTGTGAGTCTAGTGATTCAGCCTGGAGATCCCTATTACTCTCAGCAGTTTTTGCTGGCTTTGGAAATCTTTGCAGACTGACTTCTACTGCCAGGACACATAAGAACCCCTCACCTCATCAAATTAAGAGCCCCACATACAGGTACAACAAAGAAATCTGCCCCCAGATTTCTTTGTGCCCCACAACAGTGTGCCTGAAGAAGGGAAAGCTGTGGCCCTTGCACCCTGGCTCGTTATCCATGGCATTCATCCTATGGCAAAGCCAGAAAATGGAAAAGGAGAGCGGGTAGACAGTGAGATAACTGGTGGGATCATCCAGCTGATTGCTTCAGCAATTTTGTGCTCTGAGTACCAGGTGAAATGGGCCTCTGAGTGTTGAGAAGACTCTCTTTAGGACAACTGTTTATTCCCATAGGGAAGTGAATACATGGTCTGATCTGACTTCATCTGTTGCCATAAGGTACTACTTTGGAGATGGCTGTAAATGGTGATGATTGTGCTCTTACAGCCAGAGATCTGGAAACAGAGGCAGGACAAGATTTCGGCAATGGGAGAATTATAATTTGTATTGCAAATGATAGATTGGGGAAAAAAAAAAGAAAGGAGGGAAGATTTCAGGCACTCAGTCCCTTGTTTAAGGCTTCTCTCTCATCCAACTCTATTCCATTACTTTATTCATGACAGAGTTTTAGTCTCTGATCTGTCATCTTCATGTTGATTTCAATAAATGCAATTTATTTTTGCAATAAACACAAAATAATGGGCTGGAAAGAGAGATGCTTTGTGCAGCTGACCTCATTTAAGTGACAGACCAAGGGCCCAAAACTGCTGTGTACTGAACCCCCAAATCACCTCAAGAGAACATATATAACCTGATGTAGCTAAAGATGTTCCTGCTCATTGCAAAGGGTTGGACAAGATGACCTTTAAAGGTCTCTTCCAACACAAAATATTCTATGATTCTAATCTATTATTATTTTCAAGTGAGAGAGGGGAATGACAAAAGACTAAGTTTGTTTTTATTAGTTTGCTTTGGGGACCCAATCCTTTTCCTTCTGACTGACTGGTTCATGCTCCACACATGAAGTGTCCCCCTTCATGAGAACTGTGCTTTTGCTTTGTTTCCCAAGCCTAGAACAAACAAAAGTTAGGCTATGTGGTACTGGAAAAGGTATTCAGAGCGAACATGGGGAGAGCATTTTCCCTCTCTCATTCCTGTCTCCACATCAAATAGCACACGTGGGTACAAAATGCCAGCACAAGTGATGATGGGTTGTGCAGATGACAGCAGGGAGAACAGAGCCATGCTCTAACCCACCCATCTTGTCAGCACAATGAAAATCCCAATCACACACGTGGTGAGGGAGCTGGCTCTGTTTTGGTTGCAGGTTCCCTTTGTACAGATGAAGAGAACAATGGGGTGGCTGGAGTGTGGTGGTTTATTCTGGTTTAGTTACTCAGGCACCTGCTGAAATGCAAGGCTCCCTTACACCATCAGAGTAAAATATTTGTGCTTCCTTTCATTAATAAAATCAACATTCTGGAATATTTTTATACTTTCCATAAGCAATGTTTTTGTTTTTTTCAGGAATGGCAGAGACAAATGTCCATCAATGTCACTAGATGGTTTTTACACTTTAAATACCTTTTCTTCTAAAATAGATGTCTATAATTTTGTGCATCCTTACACTCTGCAAGGCCATCTTTTAGTTGTTAATTGTAACAGCCACAATATGACGAGTGTTTTATATTCATTCAATACAACATAGTCCCTTTCTCCAAGACATTCACCTATAAATGTCATGCACCTATGTAAGGAAACATCATAATAAACTGGTGACAACACTGCAGAAGTGCTGTTTATTTTGTTTTTCAGGATATAGACATTTGTGTACATTATTAAGTATAAGTACACCTGAATGTCAACAGATTGATCTTATATAAAATATTAATAGCATGCCATGCTTTTTATTAGTCTATTATTTATATCTACGGGTGCTGTTTGTGGGATCCTCCAGTTTATAGTGTATTTTCTGCCCTGTGCTGAAATTCTGGCAAGTTCAGGGTACGTTACAAAATGAAGACATTAGAATCTGTCTCTCCTTAGCTTTTTTCCCTTATCATGTAGCAAATGTAAGCACGTAGTTATCAGTACAGATTTTGTCAGTACTGTTTAATCCCACTTTCAGTTCCAAAAGGTTTATAAGCAATTTAAAATGTTCTCCAAATTATCCTCACATGACCCAGTCATTAACATCAGCAGCTAAATATTCAAAACTCTAAAACTAATCTACATTTGTCAGGAAAAATAGAAAGTACTGCAATTCTTTTTTCCAGTTATACTTTTAGTTTCATTTAAGTTAACAAACTTTGGGTGATGTTGGTAGCCACATAAAACCAGCTCATGCCACAAAGCCAAACAATTCCGAGATGTCCCTTGCTACAACATTCACGCCAAGAA